>NC_079148.1:53083335-53209751 GCF_945859685.1 Eupeodes corollae | reverse complement strand
TTTGGAGTTTTTGAAAAGATTTTTTAAACTTTTGTATACATTTTTTTTTTAATTTGAATAAGAAAATACAACTTAAGTTGAAAAAGTTTGATAATCCGAATTATTTGAATGTTAATATTTAAGGGAATTGAAGTTAAGTCTGATTTAATAATGTCAAAAATGAACATTCTATTTTTAATATTAATACCATGATTAGTGAAAGAATTAAGAATTTTCTTTCCACGTGTTTTTCGTTAGTTTAAAAGTATAGCCTTAGATGCCTTTAAATTTAAGAAATAATGTTACAATAGCTACTTTAAGATTAATTATTGTGTCAAAAGCAAATTCCAAATTGAGAAACTGTGCAGAAGGTAAACAGATTTCATATATAACTGAGGAAATTAAGATCCGAATTATTTAGATTATTGAAGATCTCAATTATCACATTTGATTATCCGAATATTAAAAGTTATTATGATAGTGAAACATTTTATTATTTTTGCTGCAGGATACTTTAGGTATTTTCAAAAGATTTTAATTAAGATCGAATATCCCAACTGTCCGTTTAATGTCGGATCATAACTTTTTTATATACTTTATCCGGATATATCTAAAACACAATTAAATGTTTTTTGCTCTTAAAATTTTTGCTTGGTTTTATGAATTTGAATAAAAATTCCTCCTACAATATTCACGTCAAACTTTTATTTATACAAAAGGTTTTTTTTTTTTAAATCAGAAAGGATAACATTTGTTTCTTCTTCAATCGAGTCTGATAATCCAAAATGTAAACAACTTAAGTTGAAGTTGGATATTAGTTTAAGTGAATAAGAACTGACGCCTTTGAATTTTTAGATATAATGGTTTGAAAGTACTTTCAGACATTGTGAGATATTTTAATAAGTTTACTACTTACTTGGGACATCTACAACAGATTTGAATCTATGATCGAACATCTCAACTTTCCGGATAGTGTCGGATACAGTTATCTCAATGGTTTCTCCGAATATTCTTAAGAAACTAATTTAATATTTAAAAGTGCATGTTCCAAATAATGTGGTTTTAATCTCAATACAAAAAACTGTATTGAATGTCTCCAAAAATATTTGTCCATGTACAAATGGGAATAAATATATTAAAATTATTTTCTCGATATATCTCTTTACAATATGTAGGTATAACTTTTTGTATGTTATTTGTCTGACATTGCAACACTTTAACACTCATACCAATATATCAAAATAAAAATCACATAAAACAAATAAAAATCAGATTGCAACACTGATGGAATGGTACTCTGATGAAAACACAATGACAATGAAGATTCTCTTGATATTTCTTATGCGACTGGGCTTTTCCAAGAAAATCACGAATCAGCAAGAGTTCTGGTTATTTTTTATTCCCAATGTCTATAAGGGAAGGTATACGTATGTATGTACTTGTATATGTTATGTAGGAAAACTGTATACAGTTTATACATCCCAATCGGAGATATTATCGATTGGTGAATGTTGTATTCGGGGAATAATGCTCTTAATTTGTGATCTGTATTCTGTGATGCTACTTCCGGAGCCTTGGTTGCAATATTTTAACGTATAGCAGAGCAGGACATGGAGCGGACCAGTTCATTAAATTTCCCAAGAGATTAAGTATGAACCGTTTGTATAGGTATAGTGTGTTGAAGGAAATCAAAAACAGCACATCATCGACCGAAAACCAAAAGAACTCTTCCTGAATATTATACCTACCTATACGAAGACTTTACTAAACCTACTTGCTAGGATAGTTAGTCAGTCATATACCTATTCAAAGCTTTATTCACCTGTACGCGAGACCATTTTGTTGAGACAACACCTTCGGGACTATGGAGGAGATTAAAAGTTGCCATAACTAGATATGCAATATACTCTATATATAGCGAAGTTACACTGCTGTACTCCCTCAAAACATAAATAGGAATTGGTAACTTTAATGTGCATTACACGAAAGGACTCCATTTACCTACATGTCTATTAATAGAACAAACATACATAACATCCCTATACATAGATACAATGCGGTATGGCCTTTGCAGTGGTCTCTAAACGAAGCAATACTTGGTTTATACCTATGATACATATTCATATATGTACCGTACCTACCTGGTGATAGAAGAAGGACACAAGTTTACTTATTCAGGCCAGTGGCTTAGAAAGGTAGGTATATCTGAAATAGCAATGAATTCGAATGAACAGAAAATTGGATTACCCGCACTTGAAAGAGTGGGGTTTTTTAGTCTGGCAGTCTGGCATCACATACTAATGGTGGAGCTTCTGCGGTTTTCTGCTTCCAACTTTTTGTTACCATGTTAAAATAAAAATAAAAAAAAAAGTAAAGATATCTAGGCACCTCCATACATTGCTATACACAAAACATATACATACATACTAAAAGGGTATTGCATTTTAATGCAAAATATTTGCACCAAATGCGTATTGTATGTGGTTTATGACTGAGATTAGAACAAAGATAAATTTAGTTAAAAAGTTATAGGTATAGGTAAAATAAGGTAACTTCAATCCTTTTACAGATATAAACTTTAGGGGAATTTTTAAGGGAGTTCGTCGTCGTTTTATTTCAATTAATGTCAGGGTGTTAGCAAAATTTTTGTTTGTTGGTTTTTGTGTTAATTAAAAGGAAATTGTTTTTATTTTTAGGAGGGATATGTGTACGTATAGGGATAAAGATATGGGTTGTAATGATTTTTGTTAAAGTTCTTAATTACATATTTTTGTTGTTCACATATAAAGTTACATCAGAATTTACAGCTTGTAAGTACCTAGATAGCTTTTGTTTTTAGCTTGCATTCTAGTGCAATAAGTATTATGGTTTTTAAAAATAGAATGCAAAACTTATGCTTATCGGTTATATGTAGTTCAGAATCGTAATATTCATTCATGTGAATTTGTATGTTTGATATACATACAGTTGTTTTCATAAAAATAGCAGTGCTGGTCACATTTCATTAGATTGCCAATTATTTAAATAACGGATATTCTTACAAAAAAAATTATAATGTTACTTGCATCTAACGGTCTTTCATTTTCATACTAGAGACTTTAAGCTTGAAGTTATACTCTACTTTTTCTAATGAACACACTATTTCAAACTCTCTGGATATAGAGTGTTAATACAAATAGCAGTGCTTTTGATTTAAAAACTAAAAAGTGTTAACATTTTTTTTTTATTTTTCGGTAAGTAAATATTTTAATATTTAAAGTTTTAATTATTTGTAACATACCAGCATCTAAAAAATGAATAAATATTAGCTCAAAAATAAACAATGGCACGGTTTGGAGTGAAAAATCTACCAAAATATTCAAGACATCCAAGGCTGCTCACCAAAAATGGTCAGTAACGCCTTAAAATGCAAAATAAACCCAAATCACTGGGCCCAAAAAGGATGACTACTGAAAGAACTGACAGAAAAATTGTTCTGTTAGCGAAACAGAACCCTTCTATAGGCTCTAGGAAAATAAGAAATGAACTTCAACTGTCTGTTAAGGCTGTCAAAATCCGAAGACGTCTTTTATAAGCGAAGTTACAAGCCCAAAGTCCAAGCAAGGTACCATTCTTGACGAAACGGCATGTGGCCAAGTGAATGGAGTTTGTTAAAGCGCATCGAGAATAGACAAATGGAGGAATGTTCTGTGGAGCGATAAAAGCAAAGACGTCTTTCTTGAGTCCAAGGGTCGTCGGGAATATGTCATAGAACCCTGAAATGCAGCAATCGATCCACGGTACACTATAAAAACAGTGAAGCATGGTGGATGAACAATTATGATATGGGCTTGCTTTTCATATTACGGACCCCGTAATATGAAAAGCCTATTTATCCTATCGGGGGTATATGGGATGCAACCTTCTATGTGAAAATTCTCGAGGAGGTTATGTTACCCTATGCTGAAGAGGAAATGCCGTTGGTTCGGGTATACCAACAAGACTATGACCCAAAGCATAAGTCAAAAAATGCAAAATCATGGTTTGCGCAGAAGAAGTTATTCGTTATGGAGTGGCCCGCTGAATACCCTGACCTTAACCCCATTGAAAATGTATGGGGGGATGTTATGAACGCAGTTCATAAAGCAAAACAAAATAATTCGAAAGAACTGTGAAGCAATGCCTGATTCGTGGAACGCAATACCAGTCAAGAGGTTTCAGGTTTTACTGGACTCGATGCCTCGTAGATATGAAGCAGTCATAAAAAACAATGGTTATGCAACAAAGTACTAATTGCAAGCTAACATTATTTGATACTTTCATATAACTTATTACAGTTTTTCTTACTTCTTATGTAATATTTCTAATATTTACTGTGATAAAACTAACGGTAAAAAATCGTAAGCTTATTTTCTGATATTATGAATAAAATATTTTAGTTTGTTATTAGAAGTTTAATGAAATATATTATAACGTCGATATTGAAGGCTTTTTTGTATTATTTGGTATTATTTGGAGAACACTGCTTTTTTTATGAACAGAACTGTATGTACTTTGAAAAAAAAAAACAAACGTTCCATTTTCAAAAGAGGATAGTTATCAAATCTGAAATTGAGTAATTTTTTAAGCATTTTTTATATTTTTAACAATAACTCTTGAATTTTTTCTTCTGAGATCAAAAAATATTGTTTTAAACACAAATAAATGTCCTTTTTTGTAGTACCCGTGGCATGATGGTTAGTGCGTTGGACTGTCATGCAAGGGGTCACTGCCTGTGCCACCTTAATTTAAAAAAAAAAATAATTTTCGCGGGTACTGCCTCTTGCGAGGAATTGACAAATCCTTCAAGAGTAATTCTTGTCATGAAAAAGTGCTTTCTCAAAACTAGCCGTTCGGATTCGGCCTTAAATTGTAGGTCCCTTGAATTCCTGACTCGCACACAGGAATGGTTGAGAGTTGTAAGTCACTTGGCCCTGGTTCACAACGGACTGTTGCGCCACCCCATTTGATTTTTTGAAATGTCCTTTTTTACTTGAACAAGTATCTTCAATTGTAATATTTTTTGCAAATTACAACAAATGTTATGATTTGTTAATAATAAATATTTTTGATTTTGAAGCTGGTTTCTAGTTCGTTTAAAAATATGAAACCTACATTTATAAATGACCAAAAAGTTGTATTTTAAAGTTGTGTTATTTTATGTGAAATCATCTGTTTTTAAATAATTAAAAAATGTGTAAAACAATTGCATGAGATGATTTGCATATTAATTCGTACTTCTTGAATTGGAAGCAACTAAATTTAAAGAAATACGAAATTTAATTATGAATTATTGCGAAAATTGCTTTAACCAATAATGCTATAGATTTGGAGACGTGAGAAAAGGAACAAATGGATTTTGTATCCAGTTGTGACTTCAAGCTTTAGTTCTTGTATTTTGTCATTTTATAAATATTTTGAATTAGTTAGAGACTCTTAGATGAGTTTCCTTCATGTGGGCTGAAAACTTAACTCACCACTGTATAGATGTTCCAAAATCAAAATATTAACTTAATTGGAATTCACATTTCATGTCTCCATAACTTTACACTTACCTGAAAATAGAAAAAGGAAAAAATTGTTATTTTAAATCAATACTATCTTGGTATTAAAATATGTTTAAAAATAGTAAAGGCCAATCAACGTTTCCTTGAGGGACCACAGATTTATCAATATATGAACACACAAATATCATTAAAGAATCATATTTTTTAACAGTTTCAACTTGTTTCATTAATTTTTTCATCTCTTCTTGACCACTCACTTAAATATGCGAATTAAAACGCAATTCTTTTATCCTTGACAAAACATTGCGATAAGATAAAATACCAATATTTGTCTTTTGACAGTATGTTATGAATATATACCACGCTTCAGATCAAAACAATATCTTTATACCAAGAGTGAAGGTAGCTCTCGCAGTGAATTAAAAAAGAACCAAGAAAATTAAAACAAATAAAACAACTCAAATGGACACTAAGGATGACACAAATTGTCACGTTTAATATTATAATTTATGTATAGGAGAACGACACGAATCAGTTATACATACAAACATACATATATGTAAATAGTAGGTAAATGGTATCTACAAGATACTCAAGAGCTGACTTAACTTGGGTGTAATTTTAAGTGGCCTCACGTGTTACAAGACCATATAATGCATAATACTTACCTTCGTAGTACGTACAAGTTGTATATAGAGATATTATATGGATGTTGGGATGGATGGCGTGAGGTCGTAAGGACTTTTAATGAATTCCTTTTACTTCGGTCTTCTTTGAAGAAACATAATTACTGTACTTGCGAGTGAGAAACGTATATATTTTTTTTATTTTGGTTTAATGTCGTGTGGGTATAAATTTTGTTTCTTATTATTTAATGAATATGTTTCACAAGGAGTTTTAAAAGGACAATGTATAAGAATTAAGAAGGACTTTTAATTTGCGTGTGTTTCATTTTAAATTTTTCGAAAAAATAAATAATTTAATAATAATTATTATTATTTGCTTATTACATATGTGTGCATGTGAGTTGTTATAAATATTTATTTTTACTTTTTTAAATAGCAATTTGTTTTGTTTAAGTTTTAATTGTTTGGTAAAAATACACATTTGTTAAGCAAGGGTATCAATTTTGAGGCTTGTCACAATAATGTTATTTTATGCTTAATGGACCCTTTTACATACAAACGGCCTGTGCATCATCGTTTCGCTCGTACCACGAAAAGTATCGCTGCTGAAAGTGAAAGTGTTGCCGAAATTCCTATTGTGTCGATTGAGGTCCTCAGGAATAAGGACTGTCTTACTGCACATTGTGGCGTATTTTGCATTTGATCTTCTCCTACTACCAGATCATTAGAACAACTGAAGCCAGGTCAACATTCATAACGTAGTAGATACGTCGAATGGGTGTTTCAACAACAGGTGGTGGACGGTGATTTATCGAACAAATTTTTTTTCAGCGATGAAGCACATCTCTCACCGGGTGGGTATGTTGTTGAAGAATATGACTTGGAGAATATGTGACTTCAAGAAGACATTGCCACATGCCACACAATTCGAGCGATTTTTTTTGCAAAAGACATTTCCTGGCCGTGTAATTTCTCGTCGTGGCAATGTGCACTGTCATCCATTAAAACCCAATTTATTCATACCTAAACATACTGGGTTCCTTATTAACTTTAAAACTTTCAGTGGACTGCAATAAAGTTGTCCGCGATCTTCTTTACAATCGAGGGGATTGTGAATAAAAGGAACACACCACAAGAAGCATTACTCAGCCTTTTCTATACAAAGCATTTGGAAACCGAAATACCTTCTCTATCTCACTTATTTAATTTTTTTATTGTTAAATTAAAATAACTAACTTTATAAAAAATAAACAAAATTTCCACATGACAAAAATTCATTACAATAAGCCACCTCTTCCTTACCGCCATCATCGGTGCACTGCTCTGTCTTTCTATAGCCAAATCAGCTTTCATAATAATTATGACAACAAGCTCAATCATTCACTTTCTTTTGATTAATATGAAGGCGCAAAAAAGAAAATAACATTGACTTAATTATACACAAACCAATGCGCACTAAGAAAAACCAAGAACAGACACAAAAAAAAATAATAATACTTAACTGCTCAACCGAATCATTGAAACATCTGTATGGTTCCCATAAAATACTACAAACAAAAATAAAAAATCTTGGATAAAAAGACACAACATCCAACCATCATATACACAATTCCACCACAAAATTACCACATTTCTCATCACTCAACTCACCCACTCCGGAAAAATTGTATAGGGAACGATACCAAATACGAGATACGAATACGACATCTCAGCCTCAACTCAGAGCTCAGAACTCACGGTACTCAATCTCGCCTAGACGCACATAAAGCATGAAACATAAAACAGTCATCATAATTTGTTTCAATCACAATCCACCATTAATGGATGGATGGCATTTCTCCATTTTAATTCGGGGCGCTCGGGATTCTCTGATGTGAACTGTGAAACAGTTTTCTGTTTTTATTTTGAAGATATGAAAAAAAGAATGTTTATTTATAGTGAGGTAATTATGTGGAAGAACCGAAAGATTCAAGAACCAAAAGCTTTTCAGTTTTTTTTTTTTGTTCATTTCTGTGTTTGTTGGTTTTTAGCTTGCCACGCTTAGAAGTGCACCACCTTCTTTGACGTGACGGTGTCGTTCGTGAGTATGTGAGTTTTGGAATGGGTGAAGTAACATGATACATCCATAATACTCTTTGGTCTTGGGTATCACACACCATCTATAGAAACTAACAAACTAAGCCACGCTAATGATTGACCTTTTCGAACCCGTAAATAGGTATAATATGTCGACCTGTCATAATGGTGTGGTTATGAAGTTTGATAGTTATACAAAAAGACACATGAGGAAACTACACAAGAATGTACATATGTATGTTTAGTATTTGTATAAAAGGTAGAGGATTATAGCTGATGTCTCGGTGCAATCATCTACACAATTCGACACTTCCGGCAGAAGAGTAGGTTCGTGTAGACGCCACTAATAAATGAAAGCGCATAGAATGACACAACTATTCGTTATTTTAAAGAAAGAACAAAACTTTTCAGTGATTTAGAAAAATAAAATAAGGCGATTTGAACTAGATACTATGAATAGTAGAAAACAAGTTGAAAGTAAAATGGTGTTGCGTGCTAATGATCATTGCCTACCAAAAATTAAAGTACAAGTTAATGGTGGACCGGTAATCATGGATGTGGATTTATAAAAGAACGATAGGAAATAACCTTTATTTCTGAGATTAGTTTTAAGACCTAGTAACCTACATAAATTAACTTTTTTTGGGATGTAGAAATCGTGTTTAAAAAGTAATTAAGGCTATATCGAACTTACTTTTTTTTTTTTTATTTTTTAGCTATATCTCACAAACATTATATTGAAATTAAATCAAATAGACCCATCATTTTGGTGCATACAGAAATCAGGCACTGTAGAAGTGTAATCTTGTCAAATCAAACGATCAACTTCTCGAGAGCAACGTTAGCGAAAATTCAGCATAATCTGATCTCTTGGGACAGTTTAATTCTACACTGCTGTAATTAGAACCAATTCATGATTTAAGGATGTGATCTCCCAAACAAAGAGCAATCTTAACAATAATTAAGGTATACAATCGTGACATACGATTATGACGTATTATTCACTTCTTCTTTGATAAAAAAAGCTTATAAAAGGACGACTTTCAATTGAAAAGAGTTACAAACTAAATTTTATTACAACTATTTCTGAATTCAATTACATGAATATTGTTTTCGTCCAATACATTTTACGCTATATTATACAAACAATATACAAGTTTCTTTCTTCTCTTCTATGTTGCTTTGAATTGATGAATATATAAAAAAATTAGTAACCTTGACGTTTTCAATTACAATTACTTCTAATTGGAATGAGAGCTGAAACTACTAACGAAAAGTATTCATTTTTTCTCAAGTCCGATTTCAACTGTATTTGTCAAGTTGGTTTGGGCGCTCAGATAAAATGATTAAGAAGAAATTTGACAAATATGGGGTAAGAAATTCTGGCGTCAGCTAAAACAGTCTCAAATAAAAAATTAAACTCAAGGATTTTTATTTCGTTCAATTGCTTATGTTGGATGTTCTTGCAAATTTTATGTTATTCATGTGTATGTATGTGCCATGAAGAGTTTTTAAAAATATTAAGGTGAAATAAAGGCAAGGAATTAAATGTAAGAGCGTGATTCATTTGTTCATTTTTTCGTTCCTTAACTTCCCATAGGAAGTTATTGTAATGGGTCCGATTTGTCAAATTGAAAATTTTGATATTTCTCGACGTTTCAAGGTCCCTAGAGTTGAAATAAAAGATTTTTAGAAAGATGTCTGTGTGTGCGTGTGTACGTACGTTCGTACGTCCGTACGTCCTTAGCTCAAGAACCAGAAGGCAGAAAGATGCAGAAAGGGCTCTCAAGAAAATTGCGTGGGTGGTTTTTTTACCACAGCAGTTTGAAAAAAGATGAACATTTTGGTTAACCCTAAATATCTTACGAACCTAAAACGCTAGCGACTTGAATTAAATTTTATATAATATATTTTAACGTGATATCAAAGAAATGTATTTTTTGAAAAAATGCATTTAACGGTTTTTTTTATAAATCAAAAAATCTGAAAATAAAAATTTGTCACCTCCAAAATTTAACGACTAAAATATGATTTCATCTCCAAACCAATTTTGTGCAACGAAGAATAATGTTTTTGATATCTGATAAAATTTTGAGAAAAATCGAATTGACAGTTTTTTTTATAAGAAATAAAAATCTTTAAAAAAAAAAGATTACTCAAAGTTAGTAAAAATTGAATATCGATTCAAATATCTTTTCAAAAACTTGAAATTTAGGCTTCAAACTTATTTTATCATATAAGAAAAATTGTTTTTAACAATCTGAAAAATGTTTAGAAAAATCGAATTGACAGTTTTTTTTACAAAAAATAAAAACCTATGAAATAAATTAATAAAATTTGGTAAAAATTGATTTTCGACTCAAATATCTTTTCAAAAATTGTAAATATTGGCTTTAATCTTCTTTTATCTTTCCAAAAATATTGTTGTTACATTCAGTAAAATTTTGAAGAAATCGAATTGACAGTTTTTGTACAAAAAATTAAAAACCTAAAAAAATTTAACAAAAGTTCGTAAAAATTGGTTTTCGACTCAAATGTCTTTTCAAAAATTTGAAATATTTGCTTCAAACTAATTCTTATAAGAAATGTTATTTTTAACATTCGATAAAATTTTGAAAAAAATCGAAATGACATTTTTTGTACAAAAAATAAAGCTCTAAAAAAAAAAAAAACTAAAACTTGGTAAAAATTTACTTTCGACTCAAATAGCTTTACAAAAATTAAAAATATTATCTTCAAACTTTTTATTTTACAGAAAATATTGTTTTCGATATTCGGTAATTTTTAGAAATCCAACAGCCTGTTTTTTCATAAAAAATAAAATCTACAAAAAATAGTACGCAAATTTGGTAAAAATTGATACGAGTATTGATACTTTTAAGCAAGAAAAATCGACAGACGGGATGGGAAGTTATCAGTGTGGGTCGGATCCCAGCCTCTTTTTTTTTTAATTTGAAAAATTGTACTAACTCTAGACTGTAACTTAAAACATTTTGGTCCTTCGAGCCGGATTTTCTGTGTTTAGAGACAGACAACAACATACTAATGCTTTTCAAAATTCTTTATTATCGTTGAAACTGCAGAAAGCCGTAAAGATTTTCCATAAAATGTTCTTCTAAACAGAAACCAAGTATTTAAAACCTGTAAATAGACAGTCACTGCAGCTAACTTCTCTATTATTGAAAAAAAAATAAAATTAAATTAAAGTATTTGCGAACTTTTTAAGTAACAAGTAAATTTAAGGTTATACTCAGTCTGAAAACTGATTTCGTTTTAAATGTTTTGAATACCTTTTAACCCTTTTACCTTTAATCCGAGTTTTTAATCTTTAAGCTAACAAATAAATCATCTATACACTTCAAATTTTCTAATTTTGATAAAATAATTGATATGTTCTTCAATAACTCACATTAATCATTAAAACAAAAATCCAACTATCGGTTTCTGCCATCTATATTTGTATTTAAGAATGTAATGTATGTACATTATTTTAAAATTCACTACGCCATTTATTTTATTACGATTTATTACCCATTAAACTCCCTTGTGGTCAAATATGTACATATTACATAATTTGTTTTATTGAACTTAAGAATGTCAAACGCAACAATAAATTTCATATTAATTAGTTTATAACAAATTTATTACTGACAAATAATGTAACTAAATCAGTTGCATTATAAATTATAAATATTACAAACTGTCTCTAAAACACACTAATAAATTTTATTTCCTAAAACTTTAAATGTATAGCTACATAATAATATAATGTGTCAAATGTATTGACATGTTGTAATGTCCTTTTACTTCAAAAAGAACAGAAAAAAAAATAAAGTTAAACAAACACTTTGTAGTTATGTGAATTTTCTATTTCATAACATTTTGGTCTGTCAAAAATTTTGATGGTTGTGATGATGATGATGATGGGGTTAAAATCAATTTACACAATTATAATAAATTATTATGCCATAAACATGTCTACATTGTCATGGTCAGACCATGCCACAAATACATGACAGGGCGTTCTACTGACATAAAATTGTTAAGGACTATAATATGCTCAAGTTCTGATGTAGATTATATACATAAATATGCACATAGGTACCTACAGCCTACACTCTGCATCAAAAATTCAAAATTCTGCTGCCGCAGCAGTTTTCAAGGATGTCCCTTACTTTATATATATATATATTGTATTTATGTAAAAAGATTATTGCAAAAATGTTCAATACCCTCAAAATACACATAATATTCATTGAAAATCCTTTGCACAACTTCTATACAAGTTCAATAGCAAACTTACAAAAGCGAACACTGCTGAATACAGATGAAGTCACAAATGAGTTTTATCAGCATGAGAAAACCATTCAGGGCACTCTTTATAGGTAGATACTGCATTCATGCTGTTGCACACATTTAACCGCACATACACATACATTTTTATTGATATGCAAGGATAAAACAATGAACCTAGCAATTTATTGAATTTATGAACATCAATATAGGTTTGGGGGAAATGAACAATCTGCGTTGTAGAAATATACGGGTATATACCCTGAAACATACATCCGCATATAAGCAAGAAGCACAGACGCACATCTTTCGACAAATTTGCTGTTTTTGCATTGTATGTCATGAAACTAGATACAAAAGCCACAGTTTGTCGATACAAAACAGAAAAATATAAATAAATAATAAATATAACCTGAATGGCAACAAAGAGAAGGATAAAATACAGGATATTCACAGCCTTCGTCATCTTCGTCATCCTCTTTCTCGTAGTCATCGACGAAGTCATTGTTGTCGACTTTGTTGTGGAGTCAGGCGTTTTGTTTTTGGGTGTGTGAAGTTCACCAATTCAACAAACTATCATAAATTACTTTAATGTTTATCAAATTTTATAGTTTAGAAATAATTGGCTTACAGTGATTTTAAGAGCTTTGAGGCAAAAAAATTCAATCAAGAAATATGTGTTTTGACAGGACATGCTTTTCTTTTTAAGCCAAAGAAATACTTCTTAATCAGTTTATACGATTATCGTCATTATAAGTATAAATGTCAAAATATCAATATTGCAACTTTTTTGAAAAATATTTTAAACAATTTTCTTTAATTTCATCAAAAACGACCATGAGATATAATTCCATACTTAAATAACTTGAAAACTATTAGGTTTACAAACCTGTAGATAAACTTATATTACAAAGGAATGAATGCGCTCTAAAAATGATTGGTACAACTTTGTTCGAAAATTCATACTTTATAAATTATATTTTGATAACATTGGTATTATTTTAGGTGTGTTATCTTAGCAGAGCGAGCATAGATTTGTTGAAGGTTTTTACGATATCCTTGTCCATACATTAACAAAAAAATTAAAAATAACCTGGTTTAACCTAAATTATTACTGCTACCTGTGAATAGGTATAGAAAAGACATAAAACACCCGCAAGCTTATCTTAGCTCCTTAGCTAGAATTGTATGCTGTAACCTTTTTCTCGGGATTTAATGTAGAAATTCTCCTTACATCCCATTGTCCTGATAACAGGAAAATAGAATGATGGTCGGTCTCGCTTCCTATACACTGCAAACTATTATTTCTCTCTATATCTTTGAGCATAACACGCAGCCATGAGCAATACAAAACAAGAAAATTTGCATTTTCCCAAGTAAGCCCGGACAAATGTATAAGGATACAGTGCTGACGAAGTAGTTTTTCCTATTCACATTTTGTTTCTGTAGAGTTTATTTTTTTTACAGTTTCCTTTGGTACATATTGGATGTCTAAGGATGGATGAAAATTGTAGTTCTATTTTTGTTCTAGTGATGATAGAGACAAAAAGAGATAGGGAGAGAAAAACAGGATCAAAAGAAAAGTTGTAACATCTAGATATTATACATACAGTAGGTGTTGGGAAGTGGAAAAAGAAAGATGCTGAAATGTTATAGCAATATTCGCCCCCTAGCTGTAACATGTAAAGTAATTTTCAGCAATTTGCCGGTCAATCCCTTGGGTGGAGTACTGCGGACATACCGTATCTGTACAATTCACATAAACAAAAAAAGTTTATATGTACATAGTTTTTAAGTGAAGTATAGATATAATATTTATATATGCAACTCACAGATGTGTAGAAGTGCGATCCCTAGGTTAAGGGGTCATATTCTTAGCCGAAAAGTTAATTTGTTAGTAAAATTATATATACATATACAAAAAAAGGATATGGTGTAAAGTTATTCTTCTTGCTGAGTGGGTTTAGTTTTGAGGTTTTATTTTTTTTCTTTTCCTAGAAATCAGGTCATATTGTAACCAAAAAAGTGCTTGAGGAAATTATAAACTTTCGGGTTTTCCTCTACCCACTCTCGATTTCATTTAATATTTGTGAATACTTTTTCTTTCGAATGCAATAACTGATTCTTCAGAATTGTGATTTCTAGAAATATTTCATGGAGAAAAGCAATGTGTGAAAATTGTCATATAATGATTTCATTTCATTACCACAAATCTCTAAATACTGAAATATCTTTGAAGCGTATTTATAAAAATCAATTACATGACATCAGCGACTTAAGCTTCATATGAAGTGTTCATGTGTGAAGCAGGAGCTTGTGGCATTCAACTGCTATCCAGAAGTAGCACCGCCTAACCCATTAACACCCAAAGGTATTTAAAAAGAAAAATATTTGTTTTTTATAGAATTTTGTGTTTATTAAGGTGAACGTTAAGATATATTCAAAAAAATATACAAACAAATTGTATTTAACAGTTATGGATGTGTCCTTTTTTTAGTACAATGGGTCAAGCATACCATTTTAATTTTCATTAACATGAACATTTTTAAAACAAACTTTTCCAATACATAGTGTTACATTACACATTTCACAGCACCATTTTGATTTTAAAGAACATTGGCGACATTTTAGTTGATTTGAAAGCTTTTTGAGAAAGTGGTACCCTTGGCTCTCCACAATGCTTCGCTTGACTGTGAGTCTAGGTTGTCCTTGGTTCAAAGTATGAAACCGGAGGTAATATAGTGTTATTGATCTCGTGAATTCTAGTAGATTACCTTTGTAGCTGTTTGCTAGCTTGTGGAGGCATTGGACGTGTTAGACCACCACTTTTTCCCTCTTATTTCAATAGAGTCAGTTCGTGTTGTAGTTTTTGAAAAGAAGTGGCTGAGGAATATTGACGTTCTTCTGCTCATTATTGCTCCACCGTTTGACATTTTCAAGAGGTTCGATCTGGTCGTAGTTCGTGGCCATCGTTACGATGCTATTGTCCTTCCATTCGACAAAAAGCAATTAATTTATCTTATCAAATTGGTGGTCAAAAGTTCCCCTTTTCTGCTTTTGAAATTCTTTGTTAGAAGGAAGAGGACATTTTTTTAACCGATTATCCCGAGCTTAAAATCTTCATTAGGCTATAACTAGTAAAAACGTTATCGAAATAAATAACATGGGCTTTTGGACAGTCAACATTCCTTAGAAGGTCGAGAACCACTCTAGACCCTAATGGTAGGGCTTTCAATGAAGGCCTTACGTTTTTAGCTCCGCAATATGTATCGAATTCATAAAAGTAGCCATTTTTGCTGCAAAGCATCCAATTTTTGAAACCAAATCTTACAGACTTCCTCTAATAGAAGAAGAAGAATGTCGACCGAAATACTTCATAATTGATTCGTCTATAGATAAATGCTCATGAATATATCCCCACTTTTGAAACTTTGGCACAAAAGTTTACTGAGCGGACAGAGTTTTGTCATTTTATCGTTCATGTCAAGCGTATTATTATCAGCAAAATAAATGAACCGTTTTATTTCTTGAAATCTGTTTTTGGACATACTGTTTGCAATAATAGGTAAAAGTGTATCAGCTGCTTGTTTCCAGTACATGAATTCTCTTGCTTCAGAGTGATAGCCCAAAAATAGAAGGATTCTAATAAAAATTTTAAGTCTTCATCATTGAACGAAAAGCTGTGTTTATTTTTTTGGCCTGCATACAACATTGTTTGATTTACGATAAGTTGCCTTACCTCGACATCAAACAGTTTTTCAAAAACTTGAACTTCGTTGAGGCCAACCAAATCAGAAGCGCAGCTTTGGATTCTTCCCAAATAATTCGTTGTTGGATTTATTCCACCTCTTGTCGTAATTGACTTTGTCCATAACGGTGGAGCAATTGACTTTCTAAGCTCAGACAATGGAATATCATCTTCGCTGTCAAATTCACCGTCGTCTTGGGCTAAATAAGATTCCACAAAAATCCCAACCTCACCTGAAACATCTTTTGGTAGATCTTTTGTCTTTAAGTTATCTTCATCGATTTCCTCTTCATCCGTAACATAGTCCACCGCTGGAGGAATCATGACGATATCAGCGTTGACTATCTTCGTATTAATATCAATTTCTTCCAGGGCGGAATCGAGATTGTGGAAACGTTTTCCATAAAATATTTTTGTAGAAAGAGATCTAAAATCCATTTTGTATACTTAGAAGAAAAGTGTATGCATGAACGCACTGTCCTTTTAAAGTATATCTAACTTAAGCTTTGCTTATCTCCGTATGTTTATACAAAACTATGTGGGGACTAATTTTCAACTGATCTTTATGTTTATTTTTAATAAATTCTGCAGAAACAATCAAGTTCTCGTTGACTTTTTTGATGGAAGCGAAACAAAGAATATTTTAAAATGCTTTGCGCAAAAAGACACTGCAACAAACGCCTACTTCGATAAAAAAAAAGTGTTTGGAAAAATTCAAAAATACTCAATAAAGCCGAAAAGGCCTTTAAACAGATAATTTTTATTTCATAGCCTACTTTTATATGCACATAAAGTAACTGCATTTTGCTGTACTCTAAAAAGGACAGTGGGAGAGAATGGGTTATTCATTTTACAAAAACTTTTTTGGACTTTCTTACTTAACATGTTTCGGAAAATACTATTTGTAAATTGTGATTAAGAACTTCATAATTTGAGTTGTTACCTCAAACTTTAACTTTTTAGCGCGCTGGAGACATAAATGAAGCATCCCTCTAAATTTACCAATACTTACCTTAAAATGAAATGATTGAAATGTTGTGTTAAGATAAATATTGGCCATGTTTTTAAGTGTTGCGTCGATATATGATAATCTTAACAAACTGATTTCATATAGAACTATATTATTAACCTCGTTATTGCATCTAAGAATGTTTTAAGAGGCTTCCATTTAGTCATAATTAGTCATGTGGTCTTAGAATAAATTAGAAATTGACATGAACATTTCACATAATCTTATAATAATTACATATTTGAGATTCGTAAGCAATATTTCTAAATTAGAATATTTCAGCAATATCGTTAAAAACAACTGTCAGCATATTAATGTGAGCAATTATTAACTGTACACAAATGCCAACAACTATTACTAATGGCACCAGAAAAACAAGCCAAAAATTCATTCATTTTTATTACTTTTATTGTGTGAGTTAACTTTGTTTTATGTTATAAGTGGTCTTATTTTGACCATCCATTAAGATGATGAAGGAATATATAAAAAAAAACTGTTGCTCGTTTATTTTTGTTTACAAAAAAAAAAATAAGAACGAACACTAACTGGGTGACAAATGTATCACGAAAGGAAACTAGATACCAAAATAAAATAAAAGTAAAATAAAACAAAAAAAAAGAAAAGAAAAGGAAAAACACATTCTTCATTTTTTTTTGTATTTATTTGATGGGCGAGGCAAGCAGGATATCAAAACCCTTTTTCACTAAATAAACAAAATTAAATTCTAAAAAAAGAAAAACATTTCCATTATAATTTATCGTAAATTTCTGGTTATGTTAAAGCAATATAAAAAAGTAACACAATTTTATGAACAAAATTTAAATCAATTTTCTGGAAACACTTGTTTTATAAAAAATATAGTCTTGGATAAGTTTGCCCAATTCAATTAAAACTCTTTGTCAGTCTTAATCTTGTTGTCTTAAAGGTATCACTTTTTTTGGAGAAATTGGCTAGCGCTATGAAATTTAAATCTAATTAATTCTAAAGATCAAAACGTAATTAACATAAAGGTTTGAAAATAATACACAATTTCAGAAAAACGGTCTAAAATCACACCAAACACTTTCAGAGTATTCTTCCTACTCGAGTTTATTAAATATGACCGTTTAATGCAAAATAAAGATATGTGGAGGATAACAAACTTACAATATCTTAAACATAGCTGAAAAATTGACCCCAGAACAACTAACACAAGTGAAATTAACGTTGAATTGGGTTGGACAAAACAAGAGAAAATTAGAAAAAAAATCAAGCTTAACTGCCTTTATACTATGACCGTATTTTTAATTGAAGTACAGAAAAAGAACATAAGTTTAAGAAAAAATATAAACAGAATCCTTGCCATTATAGTTTTTTATCAAAACCTTAAAAAACTCTTTCAATGTTTTAAACATAAAATTCCATTTAACTTGTGTCTAACTGCACTTCATTTGACGGCTAAGGAAAGTAGTTAAAAGCTTTAAGGCCGTTAATTGCATTTTCGAATTAATTTCATTTAAAACTGAAGGTTTGTTGATCTTGACAAGTGACAAGGCAAACATTTGACCATAAAAAAAACATTTTGTTAGATCATTCTAATAGCATTAAGATCTTTATAAAATTCTTTAAAATGTATACTTTCACAAAACAATGACTGACTCTTTGACTTCTAAGATTTCTTAACATCCTTATGCCTGACTTAATCCAATCGAACAAAATTGTATTTTTTCCAATTTATTTTCTATAATATTACCAACCCATCATGTACATCTACTACTTTGAAGTTTAGATTAACATCTTAAAGAAGGTATTTCGTATTTTGCAATGGTATTGTTTTTGTTGTACTTATCCATTAATCTTATACATATGGACGGAGAAAAAATACATTTATCCAATAATTCTTGAGCCCAATGCACTCCATTGAAAGTTCAAATGTAATGGCATTATATATTATAATAAACCCTTTTACATTCATGACTTTGGATCGTTTTTTACTTGAACAAGTTCACGTTATAGAAATTCCCATCATAGCATCGACAGGTATCTTCTTATAATACCTTTCTATACCTATATCTATACAATTCTTTTCAATCGGAATTACACCTGTTTGACCACCGCATCGGTACAATGAAGTTCTTATGTCCACTCAATGGACGAGTACAACTAAGAACCAACCAACGGCAACGTCTTCAATGCCATCTTTCCTTTAGCTACATGTTGCAGTGCGTCGCATCGTCGTTGTCGTCGTAGTGTGGTTGTAGTCGATTTTTGTCTAAGAAATTGCAGCCATACCTAATGGTGAGTACATAATCCCATAATGAACTGAATGAATAGAGAAAATCATACGTCTTAAATTCTTTACAGCACCATTTCCATCACCATCACCATAGTAGGTATAAAGACCTCAACACCATAATTTATTTTGACTTTACTCTCTTATACCTAACTATTGCCATTCTACATCTACGTCACTTCTAAGCCCGGAAAACTTTTTATATCCCTTTTAAATTTGAGAAAAAAATAAGTAGAAATAAGAATGAAAATAAAAATAAAATTAAATTAAATTTTCACCTCAGACAGAATAACGAAAGACGACTGACAGATAGATAGACACAAAACTGAAAACTGAGAATACCTTCTTCGTCAAAGAGACCTTAAAAAATGAAGAAGTGTTATCCCTTAAGACGCAACCTTTCAATTTCACCGATTTCTTTTGACCGTTTTGCTCTCAACCTGTTTGACTTCCATTACAAGAGTAAGCAATATGGTGGTTTATAAGACGCCATTTGCCACATTAAAAAAAAAATAAAATAAAATCGTCGCAATAAGAACTTTAACAACAACAAAACCCCAAGAAGAAAAAAAAAGTGCTTTATATTAGCTGACAGATAATGTAACTACAAAAGGTGTACCATTATTATGGCGAAATGTCGTCGTCATCATCGTCATCATCGTCGTGTAATTCAGCTCGTTAATGGAGCGCGGCAAGTGACATTGCGCAAAGCATTATTATGAAGAATGCGTCTAAACGGTGCGGTTAAAAAGGAGGAAGGTGTAAAATGACATAGCGGCTGCTACACTATTTTCATATGATGAAAATGGCTTCCCCTTGGCTTGTTTAGTGTTATGTGCAGAACTCACAGAGTATAATGAACTAGTCAACATACGGTGCGGAATATAACGATGAAGGCGAACAAGAAGAAGAATATAAGAACTTGAAGGTACAAACAAGCCGCAAAAGCCGGTTCTATACTATGTGTGCTTATATGTATACCTACGTCCTACATACATAAACTCTTTTATATATGTATCTTTATATGTTATTGTTTTATTAATATTAAGATGGGTCTTCCATATATGGGCTGTGATTACCAAGGTTCCTGTTCTGAGAAAAGCAAAAAATTACTTTTAAGTAAGCTTTTAAAGAGGGAAAAATGTAATATGTTTTAGATGCATATAAGGGGGGTATGTGAAAATAATGTTTATGGGTTGGTATAAGTACTTCATCTTGTAAGTTTCTTATTTTTCACAGTTAAAAATATCCAAAGCTAATGCTCTTTTAAAGTATCTTGTTTCGAGAAAATGACTTAAAACAAAATGATTAAAAACATTTTCTCAAGCTTTTCCCCGGCGGCAGTTTTTCTCTATCCAGCCAAGAAATTTGACAATATTTAAAAGATATATGTTATCACAATGCCTAATTTCAAAAAATGGTACTAAAAGGTACTTTTTATAGCTGAGGACTATTTCTTCTTTAAATATTATTTGAGAAATATTCTAAGACCTCGTTGATTTAGTATCTGGTTTTGTCAAGACATTACTTTCAAAATAATGCAAGGACTTTATCCTGATTTTGAAGCAACAAAGGCAGAAGTTATTTTCAACATTTCTTGTTGCGACATCCACGAAATAAAGGTTAGTTAGTACCAAATTTTCATTTATCTTGCTTGAACTGGATTCCATTTTTTCTTCGTCCATCCATGGTTTTGTTATATATTCAAAAATTTGGTTATTAAAGACGCTATTTTAAAAAATATGGTTAAATTATGCACTGTCCAAAAATCCATTACATGAAACGCAATACAGCTTTAAGTATTTCTTACGTATGTTTCAAGTAATGCGCTAATAACTGCTTAACAAACTTCTCCCGGGCGCCATTTTTCCATGATCCAGCAATGAACTTTACCATGTATCTTATTATCATTTATGGTCATCCTCAAAAAGAATTATTTAAAGTCAGCAAAATAACCTCTTCTGTGGTTAAAAACTCTTATTCATTTTCAATTTGTGAGCTTGGGTCGCATCTTTATCTGTTACCGTAACTCATATATTACCACAGATTATATATTTTATTATACTAAAGGTGCAGGTTAATCTTTTCAATAGGCGTATAACCTTTTTTTTGAGATTATAAACTATCCAAAAGGGTTTCGCTTCATCCTTCATTTGGATTGGTTTATCGTCGAACGGTAACGGTAACAACTCAATGCCGTTTAACCCACAACATCTTTTTCCACACAGATGACAAAAATTAAAAATGTAAATTAATTTTAACCCAGAGATTCAAAGTGTTTACAAATATGTAGATAGGTAGGTAGGAAGACAGGTTAAGGTATCATCGTATAAGAGCATAAGAATAAAGGAAGGACACAACAATAATTGTCACTATTTTGAACAATTAAGTTGTTGCACACAGGTTCACACGTTGATTTATTCATTCATTTTTCTTTTTCTTCTTTTTTTTTTTTTAATTTTTCTTCATCTTTTTTTCCTTTTTCGTTGTCTAGATCGAGTTTGGTTTGGTTGGTTGGTTACAGGTATGTTCATTTAATATTTGTGAGTATTATTTTCTAGCGTAGGTATAACTGTCAATTTGTGAAATATTACCCAAAGTTAAAGTTATAGTATCTTTGAGCGTGTGAAAATCATTTGATACTTTTGTATTGCTATGTAAATATACCCAACTCGGCCCTATACCTTATAACCCACACAAATCATCATGGAACTATCAGAAACCGCAATATGAAATCAAATCGGAGGAGGTGTCTTGTGGTATGACATTGTTAAGTGTGTTAAGTGTTTGGCTAAGGTAATTGCCTTGTCGGTTACACTTGGCTTCTCAAGTTCAAAAGTAACCGAATATCGTCGTTATCATGAGGGTTTATGCATGAAAAATATTGAAGGTAAAGTTTGAAAGTTATTATTGAGAGGTTCAAGAATTCATTTTATCAAAGTTTTATGTAAGAATCAATCAATGAACCAGCGCAGTTCAAGTCATGAATGCCCGAATAAAGGCCTTGAAATCTTGAATAAATAATAACAAGTCAGGTGATAGGTGTTCTGCTTGAATTGAAAATTAAATTTTGAGAGAAGAAAAGTGACTTAATACTGATTTAAAAATTGTTTAATTATTTTAATCAACAAAAATCACATAAAACAAAATGCGAAAGGTGCGCATACGCCTAAGTGTCTGTTTCTCATCATTTTGAGAAATGGAATAGTTTTATTCCAGTGTCAAAGTATTTGATTGAAATTTCTATAAAATATCTTAGACTCAAACATCATATCACCCAAACATTAAACAGCACTAATAGTAGCTTCAGTTTTAATAGGTTATGAGAAATCTGAATCTTGTGTCTTGTGAATTGAAATTAAATTTGATTGATTTCGTAGATAGAAGAACTTTACTCGAAAAATTCTTTCTTTGGATCTCAAAATAAGATATACATGTCAAGTTTATAGACATTGGCGTTCAATTAACCGAGATCTTACATTTTGTTGTAATAAACTTATGTTTCAGGTTTTTGTTTAATTGTATCGTTGTACAATAAAAATAAGTAAAAAAAATGGATTCATTAAGACCTTAACTCAAATTTCAAAAGAAAAACCGATAGCGACTAAATAAAATTTCTTGCAAACTCAAGATGCAAAAAAAAAATGTTTAACTATGATGAGGGGGAGAAAGTGCAAAATTTTTTTGTACCTATATAAACTTTTCGTTAATGAGGAATTAAGCATAAAAACTTTTTTCGTTGAATAAATTCTAGATTGTGACCTGAATGACAACCTAGCTCTTTAACTTAATTTTCCAGTCAACAGAAGCAATATCCATATTTCATATCAATATAAAACAAAACAGAAATAAAAATAACGTAATACAGGATGGGTTGCGATGCAACAATAAATCTTTCAAAACTTGTTTTTTGTATCTTGTTAGCAAACTTTTTGAACCAAACCCTCGTACCTACCTGCTTTTTTTCTCTCGCTAAAATTGGTCTTTATAAAAGTTGTATTTTTTTTATTTTTGAAAACAACAGAAAAAATCTAAAGAAAACGAATAAAACAAAAGACACAAGCAATAATAAAGGAGATCGGCGAAATTCAAGAAATATGTTTTTAACTGTGTGTGGTTGTGTACAGAGTTGCGCCCAGCCAAAATGCCAATGACTTCAAAATTCGAAGGGTGATACTGTGATAGTGCCTCCTATATTATATATACAAAATGTATAGTATAGCGGCGAAATAGTGGATAGCAGCAGCGCAGTCCTCCGCAATGAATATCCTGATTGTTCAACCATTTATTTTCCTCTTTACTTTTTTTTTTTCTTTTCTGTCTAAAGACAGTAGAAATACAAACAAAACAAAAGAAATCATCGAAAACCATGAAAACACAAAACAGAACGACCCAATACATAACCAGAGGCAATGTTTTGTAATGGTGGACAGGACCGGCTATCGAAAAACATATTTTACAATTTTTTTTATTTCGGATTTTTTTTTTGTATTTTTGAAACATACGTTTGCCTTCTTCGATTGTTTCGGCTATTTTTTCTATAAGGTTTGTATAAATGTCGTCCTTGGTGTATCTCATGCCAGTTGTCTCGATTTTCTTTTTTGTTCTTTTCGCTAAATTCTGATATAAACCGAGTAAAAGTAAAAAACAAAGTATTGAAGCCAACCAATAAGAAAAAATACGTAGGTACAAGCGAGTGCGTTTATAAAAAGGGTTTAAGTCTGGAAAGATATTGCCCTACCATGTATGCTTCTTCTATCCATGATACAACCAAAAACAAAAAAAAAACTTAAGGTTCCAAAGAAGGGTTCTTTGAGAACGACACAACATGTGTGCCAATAATTTACAAATCCAATTGCATGGCATTATAAGGGGGCGGTGCGGTGGCATGGTGGTGATAGGATGAAAAGGATGTAGGTAGGCACATATAAAATGGTTTTTTAAGTGGGTGAATTGTCTGGCGATGAATTTCGATTTAGTTTTCTTATATTATATGTATTTCGTTTCTTCGTACTAACATATTTGATTCTTACAAGTTTAAGAAGGTTTCTATATGTATTAAGGTTCAGTATTTTATATATGTATGAGCTATGTGAATAGGAAGAATGTTATAATAGCTGATATGGGACCATTACGTTTTATTGATGTTACAATACACTTTTTTGGATGACCCTTTTGTTTTTTGTGTGTATTATTTATTATACTGAAAATTTAATGTCTAAAGACATCATAATGTCTTGAGTATTCTGAGTTTGTGAAATAGTTTTCGGTTTAATAATAATGGTTTATTCGCCTTATTTAAGTTTGCCACATAAAATTAATTCGCAAGTATTTGTGAAATTTTATGTCTTTGCATACAGTGGCGGATCAACTTTGAATTTTGAAACTTAAAATTTGAAATTTGGGGCCGTGATAATTCATGTCTGGTTAACGAAAAATCAAACTTTTTTTTATGTATACGGAAAGATTATATAGATATTACATCCAAAAGAGGGTTTGTTTTTTTAATAAAATTTCAATCGCACTTTAAATGTTCACTTTTAACACGTTTTTTTAAATTATCTAAAAACTCAGTTTATTATACATTTCAATTCAAGAGAGATACATCGGAAGTCTGGTTGCATATTTTATAGCTAATCTTTTAGAGAACAAAAATATTCACTCAAGCCGTATTCCTAAAATATAGTTTAATAAACTTTTAAAATATTTGTAGAAGCTTTAATTTTTAAAAATAAGTTTAGGACAGTTTGCAACCTAAAAGCTATGTTATTAACTTCCGATAGGAAGTTTTGTAATAGCTCCGATTTATCAAATTGAAAATTTTAACATTTCTCAAAGTTTTAAGGTCTTTAGAGTCGAAATAAAAATACGTCCGTAAGTTCGCGATTGTTTTTTCGTCGTTCATAGCTCAAGAACCAGAAAAGATATCGATTTGAAATAAATTTTGTTATACAGATAATAAAAATAAGATGCAAAAAGAGTTCTCATGAAAATTTCGTAGGTAGTTTTTTAAACATAGCAATTTAATAAAAGGTGAAAATGTGGTTAACCCTAAATATCTTATAAACCAAAAACGCTAGAGACTTTTTAATTGTATATAATTTATTGTAACGTGATACCAAACAAGAAAAATAACAGTTTTAACATCTGGTAAGATTTTGAGAAAAATCGAATGGACAGTTTTTTTTATAAAAATAAAAACCTAACAAAAAAACAATACTTAAACTTGGTAAAAATTTACTTTCGACTCAAATAGCTTTTCAAAAATTAAAAATAGTATCTTCAAACTTTTTTCATTTCACAGAAAATATTGTTATCGATTTTCAGTAGTTTTTTTTTATAAAAATCCAATAGTTTGTTTTTTCATAAAAAAAAAATAAAATCTTCAAGAAATAGTATACGCAAATTTGGTAAAAATAGTTGTTCGATTCCTGATAGCTCTCAAATTAATTTCAAAAATTTGGTAAAAACTTGCTTTCGACTAAAAATCTTTAAAAAAAACTAGATTTTCAAACTAAACTATTTCTTTGTATAAAAAATATTTTTGGTAATTTTAAAATTTTTAAGAATAATTCAACTGACAACTAACAAAGCAAGACAAATCTACAGACGGGATGGGAAGTTATCAGCCTCTTTTTTCGTTTTATAATGAGTGCTTTTCAATCTGGCAATATAGTTTTCTAAGTCTGTATTTTTGACAGATATCACTGGATTTATTCTCAATTTGGTTTGCCGTTTTATATTATTTAGCTAACTAACTTGTCTACGTAGAAAAGCCCCATATGATTGACGCCTTGGAAGAGAATATTTTCTGCGTTATTGTGGACATAAGGCTCCATAAGATGGAAAACGTGGTCGAAAATTTGGGCTCATAGGCTGAAATTTATTCAAGTAAGCGTCAGCTAATTTCGTACTTTTTTCAAAAGTAAGAGAAGACTGACTACAGAAATGATCCTGTAAAGTATAGTATGTAGTAACCGTGGCATGAAGTTAGTGCGTTGGACTGTCATGCGAGAGGTCTTGGGTTCGATCCCTGCCTATGCCATCTAAAGTTTTTTCACGGGTAATGCCCCTTGCGAGGAATTGACAAATTCTCCAAGAGTAATTCTTGTCATGAAAAGTGCTTTCCCAAATTTTCCGTTCGGATTCAGCTTAAAACTGTAGGTCCCTTCTATCCCTGACAACAGTACTCGCAT
Organism: Eupeodes corollae; assembly: GCF_945859685.1. Taxonomy (NCBI): domain Eukaryota; kingdom Metazoa; phylum Arthropoda; class Insecta; order Diptera; family Syrphidae; genus Eupeodes; species Eupeodes corollae. The sequence continues at coordinate 53,183,027 of NC_079148.1, read as the reverse complement.
ACAGGAATGGTTGAGAGTTATCATTTACTAGGCACTAGTTCTCAAAAGGACTGTTGCGCCACCCAATTTAATTTAATTTAAGCGTCAGCCAATTGCCAGAAACTTAATGCAAAACCCTTATCTTTATAATAAATCTACATTTTTGTCTATAAAACTTATTTATATAAGTTTTATTTCTTCTTAAAAGCCACGCATTTAAAAAAACAACCTTTGCGAAAGAATAAAATTGGAAATATTGTGTTAAACATTCTAATGGTTAATCTACTTGAAGATGTAAGGTTGGACTATGATAAGGATCAAATAAATCTCCTCAGCTTAATCTACTTTAGAAAGGCCTTTGACAAAGTGAATCACAGTATTCTAAAGTGGAAACTCGTAAACTTCTTCGGCTTTAGTGAGCGGGCATGCTCGCTAATTGGTGACTATCTATCTGACAGATCACAAAGGGTTTTTTCTGGGGGGAAATCCTCAGCTCTCAGACCTGTTACGCAAGAAGTCCCACAGGGTTCAATTCTTGCTCCAATACTATTTTGTACGTTCATCAATGATCTGCCTGCGTCTTGTTCGCACTTTTCGTTTCACCTGTATGCTGATGATGTTCAACTCCACCTTGCCAGGCCTCTCCATCAAAGAGGATCTTAACCAAATTAATACGTGGTCCATTGGAAATGCCCTATTTTTAAATCCTTCCTAGACCTTAGTCATTCCAATTTCGAAGAAAAAGTTCGATCTCTTTGCTCTACCTAATATTTGGCTAAGTGATCGTTTTATTAAAGTTGTGGATCATTGAACCAGCCTTGGATGTGCTATTGACTGTGATCTGTCAGGCTATAGACACACTAATTATGTCATTGGTCGCATTTATGAATACTTACGTAAACTTTGGCCCTCAGCATACTTTACCCCTGTTGAAACCCGACGTAAACTAATAATTGCTTTAATAGTTTCCCTCATATCATATGCTGAAATAGTGTACAGCAAGTTGCTTTCAATGATGCTGTCCGTTACGTCAATGGGTTACGTAGATATGACCATGTTTCGGAATTTTCTAAAAATATATTGGGTTGCACACTGCAGCAATATATAAACGCCAGAAACTGTTTATTTTTACGTAAAGAAATACATATTAAGACTCCGTCTTATCTATTTACCAAATTCTCATTTAACCGTTCTGCTAAAAGCATCAAAATTACCCCTCAATTCGGCAATTATCTGAACTCGTCCCCTTTATTTTTCATACGAGCTGTTAAACTTTGGACCTCGCTCCCATCTTCAATTAAATTAATTGTTAAAATTCAAATTAAAAACATCGCATAACTTAAACTTCTTTAACTAGTTTAGTTCTTTTGAGTTTTGACTTTCATTGTTTACATTTTAAACATAGACAATCACATAAACAATGTCAAAAAGAAAGTGTACAATGTCAACAATCATGTTAATAATGTAGACAATTACGTTGACAGTTCTTAAGTAACATTTAAACTCCAATTTATGAATTTTACACAGAACACACCTTATTTTAAATTATAAAGAAAATAAATTATGTCTTTTATATTTGTAAAACAATAATGTACTTAATTACATTTTTTTTTTTAAAGTTAATTTTTGATTAACGAAATAATAAAGTTCGTGTTATTTTATCAAAACCATGGAAAAAGTTTCTATCTACATTTAAATATATTAATATATTAAATTTCATGTCGAATTTCCAACCTAATAAAAATATATCAACAAATTTTGTTCAACTTTTTTTAACAAATAACTTTAAAAAAACATATAAATATAAGATATGTAGGTACATTATTAACGGAGTCATTTAAAAATCACTTAAGACACTATTTACAAGAATTTAATAATGCATTCAAGAGAAAATTTCAATCAATATTCACAACGGGATGACTATTAACTAAGTCGGCGGCATCTATTATAAAACATGTTGAAATTCAAAATAACATAAGTATACATTTTATATAAACCCACACTTTTCATTAACTAAGCAAATCAAATTAATTAGTTATAGATTTTTAGACAAGAAGAACAACAAAAAAAGAGAAAACTATTAATATATGATCAATAAACTATGTTCGATTTAAAGTTTGTTCTTTTCTTTTTCTTTGTCAATCTAATGAACGAACAAGAAAAAGGATTTCACGCAACATTATAAAAGACTTGAGGAGAATTATGCTAATCATGATGATGATGTAGTTTATAAGTATATGTGTTGCATCTTCACGGTGAATGTGTAAGTTTCTTTTCACATAGAATGTATCTCCCGCTGATGATATGGACCCAAAGCTCAATATGGTTTTTAATTAAAATTTATTTCAAGTTTATTGTTAAATTGCATTTAATTTATTTTATTGTTTATACGACAAAAGTATACAATATGATTTTTTTAGATTTTATTATTTCTTTTTTGTGCGTGTAAAATGTAAAAATTTAATTAGAATTTAATGACTTTTCGTGTGAATAGGCTTATGATTGACAAAAACATGTTTTCATTATACTTAAAGCCATATAAAAATAATATGCTGATTCGGTTAAGGTTTTTTTTCTTTTATAGCTCACATGCTAACTTACCGACAAAAACAAATGAGGCCAAAATTTTAATTTAAATGTTTATCTTGTATCTTGTTTTTCTGGGTGTGCATTCTTTCTTGGGGGATTAGGTAAATTTTCCTCAAGATAATCATTTCTAATTCCCACCCACTTGCCACTAGAAATTCCGGATTCCGCATTTTTAATCTAAACCAATTTATTTTTTTGATTTCGTATTTAATCTTTTTATGCGTTGAAAATCACTTCTAATTGATCGGTCGTATAGACAGCTAAAGTAGATTCATTGGGTCTCTAGCATATAAAGCACACCCTGTGGTTTGAATAATTAATAACATCGTCATCATAAGCTTTTTCTTTCTTTTTTGGAAATTCTTCATTTCCATTTACAAATTTCGAGGAATATATAGGTTAGTTAATTTATATGTCGGCGGTTTTTTGTGATGGGTGCATTTTTTGTTTCAATATCAATTTGTCCAATGAAATAATTTTCTTTGCAATTTATTTTCATTAATTCTGAGTTCAATCGTTAAGTAAGTAAATAATATGAAAGATAATATGGAACGAATTAATTAAAGAAATATGAATAAGGGTTGCCATATCAATATTATTTTATCAGCCAGATTTTTTAATTTTTACTGAAAATGTTCCTTAAACTTATATTCATTTCAATTTTAATTCTTATAAAAATGGGTCAGCGATAATTTAAGAAATAAGATGAAATATTTCATTTCTCAAAAGCAGCGCGTAAAAACTTATAATAAATATGTTTTCAAAAGTATGGTTATTTGTATTCAAAAACTATATTTTTTCTTTTCAGTAATTTATTTTTAAATAACTTTAATTTTCTTGTTATTTTTATTTACCTGCAATTTTTTGAGATAGCTGGTTAAAGTCACTGAAGTGATTTTCTTTAAACCTTGTTAAAAGAGGAAATTGAGAAGGGAAGTAATATTTTAACCATACTTAGAAATAAAACAGTTTTAAAAAAGTTATTCATTTCTAAACTGACCCAACAAAAAAGTATACCTTTTTTTTCTGTCTTCTCACTCTCACCGAACTTTTTGAGGTATTAAGAGCTATGCTATACTTGCACTAGATTTGCCGATAAAATGGTCATTTTGAACACTACTACAAGATTCAAACATTATCTTAAAACAAAACAAATGTATTTTAGATACAACAGAACAAGTCAAAGTTTTTGAGCCACTATAATTCAGGAGCATATGGACTTGAAGGCTTTATTTTTACTTTCTACCGTGATAGGTTTTGCATAGAACTTTAATGCTAAAAATCTTGGATTCTATCACTGGGCAACTCTTCTAGTAGACAATTCGTTAGTAGAGGGACACCGGAAGGTGGTGTTCTATCCCCTCTCCTCTGGAACCTAGTGGTGAATGAAATCCTAACTAGTCTGGATGCGGAGGGTTTCAGAGTGATAGCCTATGCTTTCAGGAAAGCATCTTAACATACTAAAAGAACTCTTACAAAATGCATTGGACAGACTAATACTTTCGCTGATCGGTGTGGACTGGGTGTTAACAAACACAAAACCGATCTGGTCTTATTTTCAAGGAGATACAAAATTCCATACATTAAAGGAATCCAAGTAAAATTCTCAGACGAGGCTAAATACCTGGGTCTTGTCTTAGACAAAAAACTGAATTGGAAACGCAACGTGCAGGAAAGAGTCAAAAAAGCTACTGTAGCTCTCTTTTCTTGTAAAAAAGCTATTGGTAATAAATGGGGTTTACAACCCAGTGTGGCAGCATGGTGGACTGCTTTAGAGAAAGGTATAAACAGGAATAAGCTAAATAAAGTCCAAGGGTTCAGCTTGTCAAATAGCAAACAAATAACTGCAAGCTTTGCTATTCGCCTCAAAGCTTCGTCGCAGTAGACTAACTAACTTAGGTACTTAGAATCAATTCCAAAGCACACAGACTAAACCATCCCAGATCTTTTTGGGAGGATAGGACATTCTTGGATTTAATCAATTTTTACACAGATGGGTCAAAAACAAAAGAAGGGGTTGGTGGAGGTGTGTACTCTGGACAACTGAAATTAAGTCTCTCATTCCGCCTTCCCAATCATTGTAGCGTGTTTCAGGAGGACCTTTTGGCGATAAAAGAAGCCTTGTCTTGGCTCAAAGAAAACGTGATAGCAACATCTGATATCTGTATTTTCTCTAATAGCCAGGCCGCTATCAAATCTATGGATTCTGTCTCTGCAAACTCTTTAACAGTCCATAACTGTCTATCATCTCCAATGGAGATGACGCAACAGTTTAATATTCACCTTTGCTGGGTGCTGGGCCATAAAGACATTCCAGGTAATTGTAAGCAGATGAACTCGCCAGGAACGGTACAGTACATCCCATGCTACCCCCTTTGGCAAGTACTGGCATACCAATCGCTACTTGTAAACTGCTGCTAATGCAAGATGCTGTGAGGAGTGCAGGCACCAGGTGGAACAATATCACCACGTGTCAAGTCACAAAAAACATCTGGCCAACGCCGGATTTAAAACGTTCAAGGTGCTTGTTCCCTCAAGCTCCATAAAAGGTGTCATAACCGGACACAGTATAATAGAAAAGCACGCCACGAGACTAGGCGTATTCTTAAATGACTTTTGCAGAAGCTGTATGGACGAGGAAGAGGAAGAAACGGTTCTTCATCTTCTCTGCACATGCCCTGCTCTAGCTCGAAAACGCCCGAATTACCTAGTGAGAATTCTTCTTTAACGATCTAAACGATCTAAATTATATCGGTATAATCAGCCTCTCACGTTCCGTAAGGGTCTCAAGCTGGTTCCATTGAGCTTAGGAGGAAGCCTCAAGATTCATGTGGTATCACAATGGGCCATTAAACTGGCTTAAGTGTGTCCGTTTCCATCTTGGACAGCCACTATAACCTAACCTATCATTTCTTTTGCTGCCTTTAATTTATTTTTTCGGAAACTTTCTCTTGCGAAAAACTGACAAATCCAACATTAATTCTTGTCATGAAAAATTCTTTCTCAAATTAGCAATTATTAAGGCATGTAAAGTCGTAGTAGGTTGATATCTTATTTTCCTATTTAAGTAAAGAACCCTGTTCTCGAAACTTGGGTCGGGCGAAACTAGTTTTAAAAAACCTCATTGGAATTTAATTAAATGGGCACTCAAGGTGTAATTAATACCCTTAAAATATTTTGTGTTTAAACACAGTGCGAGCTTAAGGAAAATAGGGAAAAACAAAAGAAAAAACACCAATGCACTTTGGTCTTAAAGTTTTGAATATCAAAATGATAAGGAAAAACAGAGTTGGGTAAAGCATTCCACATTCTCGATGTGCGGTTGAAAAAAGATTTCTATACTTGACAGTACCTCCGAAACAGAGTTCAATGTACATCCATAGAAGTACGAGTGAATTGTTTGAGGGAGGAAGGCAACTGGCTAATTCGAGAGAACACTGTTTATAAAAATATCGGTAGAACAACGAAAAGAATGAAAGACTGCGGCGGTCTTCGAGTGGCGAAATTGTTTCGGTTATAGTTCTATCCCTTATCAATTTCAAAGCTCTGTTTTGGATCCAGTCCAAAATACTTGTTTTAGGGGCACCTAAATAGGGGCACCCAAATATGCGAGTTATATTCAAGTTTTGGGAGAATAAAGGCTTTGTTAATTACAGGTGGCAAATTTCTTCCACCTTCGGATAAATTCTAGGCACTTAGCAGCATTTTTGGCAATATCGAATATGTGATCTTTCAATAGGGGGTGGTTTGTGATACACATAGCGAGTTTTGAAAGTTAAAAAGTTTCCTGGATACAAGTGGTGCCACTCATGGTTAGCGGAATCGGGGGTGGGATACGCTTTAACGACAGGAGATAGAATTGAGTTTCTTCATTGGATAATGCTATCGATATCGGAATTAAATGAGCTTATCAAACACAACCGTTGGAGTTATACATCCAAGGGACAAAAATGTGAATCTAAAAACGAATATGAAAAGCTAACAGTACTATTATCAGCGAAACAGTTTAATGGATTAAAAATGCTAAGAAATTTTCAAAACAATTTGTTGTTATATGAGTACGAAGTTTTATAAAGTATTATTTATTGACATTTTAAATTACAAAAGCTGGTAACACTTATGATACAAACGTCTTTGATCTTCTAACAGAAAATATTAGTTTTATTAAAAGATATTTCCTATTTTAGAAAATTTAGATGCGCATAAATTTAATGCAGATTAATGTATACAATGATAATAATAACAAACGTAAAAATATGAGAATGTAATCATAATACAATGCAATATCTCGCACCCATCACAGCTCACATCACATTCACTCGCGCAGCATTAACTGTAAATTATAAGGAATTCTTATTAAATTGATTTAAATCGAATTAAATGCTTTTTTTCTCATTTTGCCCAATTGAACCATTTTCGAAAGAACTTTCTATACTAGTAGACTTCGTTCGTCGTAAATATAAATAAACAACGAACGTTCATTACAAAAATTGAAAAGAAGAGGCGCACAGTATACTATCAACCATCATAAACCATCACAATCATATGGGCATTTTTTGGCGCACGTATTTGAATTCTGACAGCACAAATAATAAAAAAAAAATTGAAATTATTCTAAATCTGTACGACGACCGACGACGACGCGAGCATCAAGCAATTGAAATTATGAACAATCCATGTAATGTATCTAAAGGGGGATATTCAGATACATCACGGATGAAAATCCAGATACATCCCCCAGATGTCGGTCGGTTGGATGAATTTGGTGTGGAATAGAAATCATTTAACAAAAATAAAAAAAGAAAAGTAACGGGTGTGTATTTTTAATGGTTGGGGTTTTTTTCGAGACACAAGTTATGACAGAGCGACAGATAATCATAAAAAAATAACCAATCCCGCCTCTATATGGATGGATCTCACATCTCACTGTCAGAATTAAAGCACTGAGTGGCGACAACGGTTGAAAAGATATTAAAACTAATTAGTTTTTTTTTTTATTGTTTGTTGTATTTTTCTGTCTCTCCTTTATTGAATTATAATTTGGAAAAGTTTTCTTCATGTGTGTGCGTTTGGATGGAAATTTTTGAGAGTGTAAACAAAGTCAAAACCGTTTCTGCATCTCTCCGACTTTGTGCGATTTTATTATTGTTTGTTTTAAGTCTGTGTCTGTCTTTTCGCTTAGTTGGATTGTATAAATAAAAAGAAATATGTACATAAATGCAAAACGCAATAAAGAAGTGTTTCTTCTTTTTTCCTTAACTCATTCAAGAACTTTGATCAAAGAAATATTTGTCTGTATTATGTCAAGAAATGTGTCGGTAAAAATATACAAGGGAAAAATATGAATAAATCCCTGAGACACATGTATAATTAGGTTGCGTGTTTATAATAGCTGGCACTTGCAGTTTAGATAAGTACAAAATGTAGGTTTACATTTAATTCATAAAATTTTGCGAATTACCTCTTAAAATGAAGTCTTCCAGACAAAATAATGTATCCCATATAAAAGGTATTGCTGAAGATTTTTATGATGTATCTATTGGGTGTTTTTTAAACGGGATATAACTTTAAATAGACATAATTTTCAAAGTAAACACTGTCACACTAGTGACATTTACATTTTTCTAGTACATCGATGAAAATATTTGCTGTTAAATAACGTTTAGATATCGTTTACCTTTTTCTTAAATTCAATGGCTATTCGCCAAACTATTACAGCATTTCGTCAAGTTTCCGATGCTTTAACGGGCGAGGCTTTATCAATTTTCATAAGACTTTGTTAAATCTCTAAAAATTCAATATTTATTTTGTGTTTTTCATGTCATTCTCAATCATTTAAGGGACAAAGTTGTTAAGACGACAGTGATACGTGTTTTATTTGTTAAACAGACAATTTGGTGACCAAATAACTTCAAGAAATAGATCTGTGAATTGGCCACCTCGTTTATTTGATTGTATTTACTTATTCTACTATTTTTAGGCGTCCTTCAAACTTATACAATATGCTCATAAGTCAGTAAATGGAAATAAATTAATTAATTGGGTGGCGCAACAGTCCGTCGAGAACTAGGGCCTAGTGACTTACAACTCTTAACCATTCCTGTGTGCGGGTACTGTTGTCAGGGATGGAGTTTTAAGCCGAATTCGAGCGGCCAATTTGAGAGAGCACTTTTCATGACAAGAATTAGTCCTTTTTTTATATTGTTCGTGCACTCAAGGGGATATAAATACCCTTAAAATGTTGTACAAATTGCGAGCAAGGGAGGATAGGATTGGAAGGAGATACCAAAGCACATTGGTTTTGAATGTCTGCCTATTACATATATTGAGTCTGGTTAAGCATTCCACATTCGTGTAGTGCGACTGAAAAAAGCATCTCTGTACTTTACTGTACGTCCGAAATTGGGCTCAATGGTAAACTGATGGGCATTCCTAAAAGAACGGGTATTACGGTTAAATTGTTTGAGGGGAGGAATGGAACTGGATATTTCACTAGAACATTGTTTATGAAAATAACGATAAAATAATGACAGACATGAAACCTTACGCGGTGCTCACGAGATACAAAAGTTTCAGTTAAACAACGTTCACCTATCATCTTTAGAGCCGTTTTTTAAATTCTGTCCAAGAAATTCAAATGTGTTATTGGAACACCTGCCTAGATGTGAGAATTGTACTCGAGTTCCGGACGAAATTCTCTTGGAAAATTTTTGAATTGTGTTTGTGAATTTGATGTATTTCTACGTTTAAAAAATCACCTTATATCTCATAATAATTTTATACAAACAAAAATAATTAGTAACATTCAGTAAATCATACGTCAAAAACCTTCCTCTTCTTAAGCGACTATAATTGCTTCAACGAAGCTTACTTTGTTGTCTTTTTAATTGAAAATTTTCTATTGTAGCCTTGAACAACATAAGAGCAAGTAGTTAAACTATGTGACCGAGTCAATAATATATATTTTTATTGCTTAAAACAAAAATTAAAATTGTTTGCAAGAAGTCTTTTCAAAAGGGCCGGCAAATTAGTCATTCTACTTGTAGGTACAAAGCAAACAATAGAATTCAATTTATAATAAAGTTTTGAACATTTTTACTTAAAATAATGTCAATTAAAATTTAGAATTTCATGGTATTCAAAACATCGTTCGTCGTCAATATATATTATGACTTTTGGTTTCTACTTTTTTTATTCCACTTTGTTTTCAAATAATCTTTTAAATTTTGCATCTTAAATCGAAACAAAAAATAAGCTTCTCAAATTTTAACTTTTATAAAGCTAAAACTTTGCACACTTTTAGCACTCAATGGGGTGTATTCATAGAGAATTACTAAAGTCGTGATTTCTTGATCTATAGTCTTGATCTATGTTGATTTAATAAACACAGCTTTTATTTATAGTCAATTTTCCTGATGTGTTTAGTAAGCCCCAGTTTAAGGTTGTATTCTATTACAATTATACTTCAAATGACAGGTCAAAGTCAAAAAATGCTGTTATATTTTCGAACTTGTTGTTTTGTGCTGTCATTCCTCAAATTTGATGTATATTTATTATAATAATAATATTAAAAAAAATGTGACTGTTTCTTTATCCAAACGATATCATTCCTAAAAACTCGTTTCGTTTAATTCAAATGAATTGAACCATGTTTTGTATATTATTCTTTTTATTTTGCAGTACGCCAAAAAACTTAAACTCCTCTAAGAAATCCATATTGACTTCAATTGCGGTATCAATCGACATTTTTATTTGATATAATTTTAGCTTTTCAATTCACAAACAAAAATCAAATATGACGTTTGGCTGTGATAATAACAACTTTAACATAGCAATTGCTACGTTTGTAGTTAAACCACAGATTAAGCCCTAAAGTTAGGTTTAAATTTATTTTGAATAGCCTAAATTCTGGACTTCATTAATCACAACTAAGCAAGAGTTTAGCAAAGATCTATGAATATGTCCCATTACTTTTTGTTTTAATACATAATAGATTTAGTTTTTTGTTTCGTATAAATTTTTCCTGAAAACATAATATGTGTGTGTTATAAGGATAAACGTCAATACTCCTTAGAAAAAAAAACATCAAATTTTCCCAAGACTTTTACAACTCTTAAACTCTAAAAAATTTCATAATTGTAGGAAAAACTTGAAAGACGGATCTTACGATATCGCAGAGTGCTTTATAATTTTGATTGACATTGATTTGTTCACTGAATTATAGTTTTAGTAAAAAGTATGGGAGATTTTTGAAACGTTATTATTTCCTAATTCAAAAACATGTTTTCATAAAAATTGTATGTGACAAGTAAGGCTGTCACTACTTCTGTAAACAGTATTTTTGGCATCAAACGAAAAAAAAAGAAAATATTTTCTAATATTTATTCCGCCACGATCAATATTTACCCCTGTTTCCAAACTCTTTAAATTATAGAACATCCTTTTTCCATATAAATCGTATCTGAAGCTCTATTTCTCTTACATTAATTTCAATTAAGAAAAAGCACAGGAAAACAAAAAAAACGGTATCGAGTTTTAACCCCAACATAATCTGAACACAATCACATTAGGGGTTAACAAAATGGTAAATGCAAATTATTATAAATGTTTATGAGCATTTTTTGTTGTTGTTTTTGTGCGTTGTTCAGCTTAAGATGATTTTTTTCCGCAGATGTTTCACACCTGGCTGCATGCATTCAAATTAACCCTTATACAGCACGCGATACTCCGCTAGCTAGCAGTAAAAGGAATATAAACACACATAACAACAAAAAAAATATACTTTACGAAAAGAGTGCTCTCTTTAAATTCTTATTATAAAACTTTTTTTTATGTTCTTTAACTTTTTTTTTTTCTTGTGTTGTTGTTTTAAACTTCCTCCCCATATTAAAGGATTTGGTGCAGAAGGATTTTGGAGAAACATTAAAACTGTTAAACTGTTATACCTACCATCCTAACCTATACCTATAATGTATTATATAGGGAGGTTAGTGTTCCTTTAAAAGCATGCAACATTTATGTCCCTGTTTTTTATTGATTTCACAAAAAAATTACAAAGTTCCCTCTGGTTTTTACATTTACAAAATACATATACGTATAACTATGTTACTAATGTGTATAGCTTGTTTTCGTCTCTATAACATAGCACATTATATCTTTGAATGTAGTTACCTACCTACAACCTACACTCGTTGTCATTTTAAATTCAGTTTTGTTGAAATGAAACTGTCTCAAGAGCTACTGATGTCTGTTGTATACAAAATGTATGTGTACTTATGTATATCTACACAAACCTACCTGCTTTCATTTAAGCCTTTCGTCTACTCTTTTGAAATGCATTTTAGGTACCTAGTTAGGTAGCATGAGTTTTTGGCTAAATGTATTATGCAATGATGAAAAACATGAAATACGAATATAAACCTTGTATAGAAGGAAGGGCTTACATTTTGTTTTGAAGAAGAGAAGTACCTAAATTCAATGAATACAAAGGTAGTTTTGGGCATTTTATGAAAGAAGCAAAGGTTCATATAATAAGTACTCTCGTAAGAAGAAGATACAGGGTGCAAACTTAACTTTTAATGTTTTATTTTGAAATATGATGTTTTTTTGCACTTGTAAGAAGTGTAAAATAGATAGAATTATAAATCAAGATAAGTAGCTATGTGCTCTTTGAATACGGAAACATCAAATTTCAATTGATTTTATTTATTACAGAACAATTTTTAATATTTTGAAATATTGTGGAAATATTTAGATTTTGTCGAATTTTACAAACTTTAATAGTCTTTGAATTTGAAACACCTTGTTAAACCTGCATATACCTAACACAGAAATTTTGAAAATTAGTTTTTGATTTAATGTAATATTTAATCTATCTATTTATTAAGAAAGTCCTTTTTTGAAAGAAGGAAGAAACATATACTGAAGATGGGATTTAAGTGAATAGTTTTTTTGTTTTGTAATTTTACTTTTGTGAATTGTAATTCTTATACATATATATTACAAATATGTCTGTATATTTAATTTATGTGTACAGTTATGTGATTTAATGGGAAGCTATTTATAAAACATATTATTTTACTGATATAGTATCTTAATAAAACATTTAATTTTAACAAATATTTTAGGTAGAACTTAACTTTTAAGAATTTAAATTAATATCTCAAAGGAAGTTATTGCATAAAGTAAATACATATGCACATGATACAAGTATTTTTCAGTAGTTAAATTTTAATTATTGATTCAAGAAAATGCCTGTAAAGTTGTTATTTAAATTAAAAGTAGGTTAAATTAATTTTCTTCCAAATATTTCAATTTTAAAATGTAATATTCTTAGCTTAAAAAAAGCCAATTCATATTTTTCAGCTCAGTACACAAAAAAAAAATTAAGAATTTAAAACTTTGGATTACGTGCTGGGAAATTAAATAAACAGGCGAAAGCTCTTTGTGGAAATTAGGTAATATATATTTTTTTTCAATAAGAACATTCATTTTGAATATTATATAGTTCTAGTTCGCAACAGTAAAGAGTTTTTTGGTTGCATGGTTTTCCGCTGACATAAGTGGTTTTCGTGGAAAGATTATTTGAGATTTTGGAAACTGAACTGTTGGCAAAAGTCATGCTTTATTGATTTTTCATCGATTTTGAAATAAGGAATATGCAAAATAAAGGTTTTTAAAGTTGAGTCACCACAAAAAATCAAGACAATCGATCACCAGAAATGTCGTATCTTCTCTTATCGGGTCTCGGAAATGCTAGAAAACGATCCATATCCGGATCTGGAGTCGGAGGATTCGTTTTTGTGTTTCAGAAAATCTTAAAATTATTGATGGAAAACCTATTCATCCCCAGCAGCTTGGTCATTCTTAGAAATAAGAAATGAAACTTAAAACTTGTGAGATTTTTATCAGTGTTTTTCATTTTTAATAAAATTATTTAGTAAAAAGATTAAAACAAGGAAATAAAGAAATTTTACTGTTTACATATCTTTAATGTATTTACGTCCATCACATTGGTTTTTAATAGATTTTTGTGTGATCTTTTGCCACAAATTATTTTAAGCAATATTTAAGTTGGCTGATTTACACTTCCCAATAATATGTATAGTATGTACACATATGTCTACTATGAATATTAACTTAATAATGTGTATATGGGTTCTATTATAAATATGAAACAAAAAAAATTGATTATCTATCATTAGTCAAAGGTTTTAATTTCTGATTTTACTTTAAAATTATTCAAAATATGCAATTTTATACATTCAGTATCTACCTACATATTCAAACAAAAAAAAATATTAAAACAAAATTCAATATTTGCATATCATGCGCTAAATCCCAATATTATATTTCATATAAGTAAAATTTTCGCTCAATTCTCATTTCTAAAGCTATTTAACATAAAGCAGACAAATAATTTCCCGCATTATACCTACTTAACCCTGATGGGAAAGGCCACAATTTGTTTCATATTGTATCAATAAAAAACATTAATTACCTACTATACCAGATACAAAACAAGTTAAAAAGAACATAATCAAAAAAATGCAATCGTTTTTTACCACCCGTCGCGTCGTTGGTACAGTGGATTGAAATTGTCAGTGAAAGTGGAGAGATAAAATTAAATATTAAAATAATATTTTTTGGAGGCTTGAAAATTTAAGTACCTTCCAGTAATTATATTTTGTCTTATTTACTTTATCTCTTTTTCTTACAGTTGAAATGATAATTTTCTGTATATTGGCTTATTGGTATAAAATTTTTAAAATTATGTTGAAATAATTAGAGTTACATAAAAGTTTTATTTTATTGGTATAAATTTTTGAAATTGCAATTACAATTTTGCTATATATGAACAAGTTTAAACCTTCCAAAAATGATGTTCTTTTGTCAATCATTGAAACGTGATAGTGGAAAGTTACTTTCAACAACTTTCGTGTAACTTTTAATGGTATAAACAAAATGAAAGTGTTTTTTTGACGAATATGAATCCAACATGAATGGAATAAGTAGAACAAATTGTGTTAATACATCACCATGTAATAATAATTAACTTATATTTAAAGATTAAGACGTTTAAATTTTTATAAATTTAGATTCTTATAGAAATTGATTGGTATAAACCAATCCGAATTAGTCACGGACCTGACCAAGGCGCATTTATTTTTAAGATTAGGTATTGAATTTATAAAATGTAATCCTTTTAACAGAATAAAGAAGCAGTATACACTGGTATACAATTTATACCAGTCAGGATCTCCAAGTAAAAAAATATATTTTTGAGTTTTTAATAATAATTTTTAAACAATGTAAAATACATATTTAAGTATTAAATTGTATCACCGTGTATTAAGGAGTTTAAATGTATATAAAATTTGCTTTTACTGAATATGATTGGTATAAACCAGTCGGTATTCGTCCAAGGATCTGAACTAAATGTATTAATTTTTGGATTAATCATTAAATTTATAAAATGTACTCCTTTAAACAGTATAGGTACACAAGCAGTGGCAGTATACACTGGTTTACAATTTATACCAGTCAGACACTCTAAGTAAATAAAACATATTTGTTAGTTTTAAATAATAATTTATAAATAATGTAAAATACATATTCAAGTATTAAATTAAAAACCTATAAATAAAACATTTAACCCACATTTTGGTACGAAGATTATATTGGTACACTGTTTAATATAAGCCAATAACAAATATTAAAAGTATTAAAATAAAATAAAAAATATAACAACATTACCTGCTTGAATGACTGGGTTCATGTGCAAAGGGTTCTGCGTAAATATTCCGAACGGGTGGCACCCTCCTGGGTAGGGGTGGTGGTACCGGATTATATCCATCCATAATTGTATCACAATCTGTGTATTTCATTGATTTCATAGTCATGTTTATATATTTGTTTGTGCTGTTTTTTTTATGTTTTAAATAGGTATGTGTATGTATATATAATATATTTTTATATATTTTGAAAGTATTTTTTATTTTCCAAAAAAATACGCATGTACATACATAAATGCCTTTTTTTTTTGTTGTTGTTTGTTTATTGTTGCAGCATAGAGATATACATATACTGTGTTAATTCGTAACTTGTATGTTAGCTTACGGTTTTTTCGTGTTTTTTCGAACGAAGCGTGTTAAATTTTTAATTCGCAGGAACATGCAAATTTATTTTATTTGCTATTTTGTTTTTATTCGAGATTATTATTTATTAAAAACCGACCGACCGACGACGACGACAACAACGAAAAGAATGTGGATTAAACATTTTCCACAGGTCGACATTTGTGTGTACTAATAATAATACACGTGACTGGACACTGCACCAAAGAGTATAGTCCTTCGTTTCGAGAACATACAAGGCAAAAAATACAACAATTTAAAACAATTCAAATGATTATAAAAAAATTGGGTAATTTTCGAAATTTAAAAAGAACGATAAATATACAGATTTTATTCGTATGAAAAAAAAAACAATAATTCAAACTTTGCAGACTTTTATTTTTTTTTAATTTTATTTTAAAGAATAAACTCTCATTTACAGTTTATGTTCACCTTTAACGCGCGTATTTCGGTAATGACGTGTTAATATTTCTTGCGGCAAGATTTTCAATTTGTTTAACATTATCATGGTTGCAGGGATGGATTTTCACCGGATCCTGCATTGTTGTTTCCACAATTCAGCAGTTGTTGGTACTTAATTGTTAAAAATGTTTTGTTTATAAATATGAGCATAAGTTGCGTGTTTGTACCTCTATATACGATTCACGGTATGTGGTGCGGTGTTACTACACCACCCTTGGTGGTGCAGGCGCGGCGTGCGATATGCACACACAAAAGAAGGGGTTGCTGAATCGTTAAACACTTTTGTGGTTTAACCAATTGTTTTATGTTTGTTTTTTTTTGTATGTGTTTTCTTATTATTATTCGACTGGGATCATTTTTTGTTTGTTTTTTTTTTATGATAATTTTTTTTAATTCGAAGGCAGCACAAAGTTTTTTTTCTTTGATTTTCGTTTTCTTTATATTTTTGCTTGGTGGTTGATTTTTTGTTCAATTCTAAAAGAGAAATATAAATAAAAATATGTTTTTTTGAATCAAATTGATTTTTATTCTTTTGCATCATGCATCGGTGCATTGAATTTGGTGTACATAGCCCGACGACAACAATTGACTTTAAGCCTTTGAATATTGCTTTCAATAAAATATATAAAAAATCTGCTTGACATTGTCAATCGTTGAGTCTTTTCTTTTTATTATAACTCTTGAATTTCACTAACCTACCAATATTGTTGAACTTTGATTCCAGTACAATTTGTTTTGATTTTGAGTACTTATACTTTTTTGACATATATTAACATACAAACATACTTAAAGTATTTATCTACCTACACTGTATGTATTTATTTTCTAAGAATTATTTGATCCTTGCGCATTAATACAAGTTGATATCGTAAAATGTTTCGTTTTATTTCAGTTTACTTCGTACCTAATTACAAAAATACAAAATTACTTTAACCAGATTTTTAAAATAACTTAAAAGATTGATGGTATCGATTTAGAGAACACAAGAAAATTTTAACTTTTAAATGTTAATAAATATGAAATACCATAGTGAAATTTTTAATCATCACAACAAATGGGCAAATAAATTAAAAACAACTTAAGGAAGAGTTCGAATTTTATCTGTCCATCAGCCCGTTGACCTTTAAAACGTTTACTTTTTTGCAAAACAATTTTATTTTAAAAACTTTGAAACGTATACTTTTCATACAATACAAACCACATTAGAAAAAATATAGGCCATATCATAATTCTGAAGTTTTACATCACATAATAGAGCCATGTGTGTGTTTGTAGTTTAAAACTCACATGTAACTAAAACAAAAACTTATTTTTTCCCAATACATTTTTTCAAGTTTGCCATAGTAACAGTAACCCAGCGATTAACACTTTTCTTTAAAAAAAACGAGAGCGTTATATTAATATTATTTTTCATTTTGTGACTTGCTTTAATGAGAATCACGGAGAACGAAATTTTCTATACTATTTATCTTTTTACCAGTACAACATACCGATTATAGGTGGTAATGGGTTGGCTATAAAGTTCTTGGCGAGTTGCAGATAGCGTACCATTTGTGGGAGGTGGTGTTCTCACATCTTTAAAACGTATGGTAGGATGTATCGGTAATAATTTAAGTTTAACCTGTTTTGTAGGATTTGAGTTTTTTTAAAACTTTACTACATGTCAACATTAAATTTTTCTTTATATAAAATGTATGAATTATTCTGGAGGTAATATTATCTTCCGTTCTTAAAATATTTAATATGACTAATATTTTTAAAGTCGAAACTAGTAAGCATATTAAAGCGTTTTTTCGCTTTAACTTCAATATAATTACATTTGTTGATCAAAAAGTTTTCATATCTTATGTAATTCCGCTTGATAAGCCCAAATTGTTGTGACACTCATATTTGTGCTTGTACAAAATTAAAAATAAAAACAATACAAAATATAATCATTAGGTATCTATTCTTGAAGAATTTGTTTTCAAAACAAATAAGTAGCTATAGAATATCTAGTTTTGTCAATAAAACACTTAATTGGGAAGTTCCAACTAAATAAAGATAAAATCTACGAATAACATCAAATAAATCAATTTTGACAGGTAACCTCATCTTTGGAAAACCACTGCATATTCAATCGGGGACAGTGATCTCTAATGATGATTTCGTCTATCTATAACGCACTATGATCCTCTAACATTTACCAAAGTCACAATCTTTTTTTATTTTTCATATAAAAATAAATAAATTGAAGTTTATAGAATGAAAAAGCAAAAAAAAAAAACTTTTATTTATGCATTGTGTATCTTTATTAGCTCATAAAAGTAACCCAAATTAATAGTCCCTAGATAGTTTTTGAATATATAGGTATTCCCAAAATAATATACAAATTTGAAAATTCTCTTCAGGAATGTTTATATCACAACATCCATAGACTATAAAGACAAAGAGAGTAAAGCCAGTCAGATCGTCTTTTTGTTGAGACAGATAAAATTAAAATCAAAATAAGCCATATAGAAGAGAAGCCATCAAGTGGCGAGCGAGCAATTAACATCAATCGGTGAAAACATCTAAATCAACATTTGCCTTTTGTATAAAGACGTTGGCGTATATAGATACTGTTCTTCTATAAATCCTGGTCCCTGAGGAAATGTCCCACAAAACCATTTATATGAAGTTATTTGTTTGGCCTATGTTGAGTTCAGTTTCAGTTCATATATCGTGTATGAGTGTCACGAGAAGACCTCTTGAACAAATAAAATTCAACGAACTTGAACCGAACAAAAATATAAGTTTCTTTTCTTGTGGAAATAATTTATTTCGAACCGACACAAAACGACATCGACACAACAACGACGATGGACAGAACGGTCGAAAGATACTCTTATTTATCTTTTTTATACACACCTATATCTTTTCTTATTTTATTTCTTTTGTTGCAGAGAATTGGATGTGAGGATGCGAATGGAAAAAGGTGTGAACAGATCGAGCATATAAATTCCAGCATCATTTTCAAAATAATGCATTTTTATCTTAAATTATTTGTTGTAGTTTGAAGTAGGCAGGTAGGTACATTTTGTTGTGTTACTTTCCTTAACGTCTGCATATCTTGATGTGTTTTTGCTTTGGTATCTTTGGAGAATTAATTAAAATCATGTTAATTCGATTTCAACTCGATTTCTGCGATAGCTTACAAAGTGGAATCTTATGTATGCCTATGTATCTATATTTTATCTGATATTCATTCAGAGAAAGAGAAAACAAATATTAGGGTATTGACTTAAATAATCGCCTAACGTTGCTGCTCCTGTGACCGACCGGCACCACTGCCGGCCGCCGCCACCACACACTCCGAATTCGAATTAAAATCCCAGCCCGCACTAGGAGATGATAATTTTCGAATAAAAATCAAATGTTATCGTTGGGGAATCATAATATCGAAATCGATTTAAGGCATTTCTACTAGAGATGCACTTCTTAGATTTTCCGATTACAGATTCCCATGTAGGTACCTCTAGGTATCTCTATCTCTATCTGTATCTTTATCTATGCTTTTACATGTATCTTATATCTACTCACAGACAACCGAAGCGATCATGCAACTTCAATGTAAGTACACGCAAGGAAGGAAAGCAAAAGCAAGCAACCTATTTTGATGCTGAAATAGATTTGGAGATTTGATGTGATGAGCCCTGCTGCGTGCAGCCCCAAATTGCTTTTCTCTACGATGACGACGACCATGGCGATATGGGATGCTTACAGATTCCGGTAGAGGTACTACACTATACACACATCAGTCTGAGATTTCATCTTTTAGGTATTTTTTGTTGTTGTTGTTATTATTGGTTATTGGGTTTGTTGGTTTTATCTGTTTTTGTACGATTGCATCAAGGGGTTAGGTTATGGATATGTGGATATATGGATATATGAGGGCAAAACGCTTATGTAGATTGATATATAGGCTGATATTATTATTTTTGAATCCTAATCAATGCAACACAGAAATTCAATTAAATATCTTCCGCAATATGAAAGCTCTGGGCAAATTGTTTATTTTGATTTTGGGATTTTAAATTGAAATTGTACACAAAAATGTAGATACATATGTATGTACATATGTATATATTGTGAAGATGTAGGTTGTTGGTATCTTTAGACATAGAGTACTGTTCAACTGCGATATAGCAAATAATAGAATATTATGGTCTCTGATTGACCGTTTTGAAATCGACCTTAATATATTGAAGAGAACTTTATGTGTGTTTCTTTGGTATGGAACGATATAAAGCTGAATGTTTTTGGAGTTGTACCTACTCATATAAAAGCTGTGAGGAATTTGGGGAAGTGAAGCATTGCGAATTTTATAGTTTATGGATATGACACTTAAATGGATGTTTTTAGATGAAATAAAAGGCAGAACATAACATGCTCTTGCTAAAAATTTATTGTATAAGTGTCACTTTTAAAGAATTAAAATAATTTATTTTGTTTCTTTCGTGTCACTTAAAGTTATCAAATTTGTTGACTTTTTGTGTCTAACCATTTGTGATTTTATAGACCAGCAGTAAACTTTAAATATTTTTTCAGAAAGAACTTAATAAGAGCTCAAAAATAAGAACATTAAACTAAATATAATGCAAAGAATGATCTTTTCGCTTTAAAATTTTTATATTGTGAGTTTTCGAAATATTCCACTATATAAAACACAAGCAAATCAGAAAACGCTTAGCTCAACAGAGTGAAGGTTGCACACCACGATCTTGTTGAAACACGTATCGTCCGCCATTTACGGTGATGTTGAAATTGACACTAGTTTTTGGATATTATTATAAGACAAATGCGCCTGTGACACTTTTGGCAAGTAAACTAAAACAATTATTATCTTAAAATGGAATTTTATGAGATGACTATTCTACTTGTTAGTATTATCGCTGAAGAATTTTTTGAAATAAATTTCTATTATTTTTTAAACTGTGTACAAATTTAAATTAAAGAAACTAAGTAACACAAACGATATTAAAAGCATTGAAATAAAAATCTAAAAATCAGGTCAAAATAGTTTGTTTTTCTTTAAAACATTATACAAAAAAAGGCTGATTATTCGAAGGTTCATCTATAATAAGTCAGTCATATTAAATTGCATTTGCAATTTATAATGTAGGTTATAATGTAGATTCTCAAAGCCACACCTTTTCCTTCATACACAAAACAAAATATTTTCTTTGGTTATTCGATCTTAAATAACTATACATTATTGTTATACTTATGTCTATAGGTTTTCCCTAGACTAAAGTATCAGTTTCTTGTCTTATTCAAGGCAAAAGCTTAACCCGCATTTTATTTTAAATAAATCTAAAGATAGACTATGCTATATGCATATATACTTGTAGATCAATCAAAACAACTTGAAAGTGTACAAATATAAAATAAATTCATTCACACGAACATAATAGAAATATGTATGCTGATCCCAAAATGACGCTTAGATTTACTATTTTAAAGTTTCAGGCGTATTTATTGTTAATTTTTTCTTGAATTTGGTTGGAATAATATATTAGTTTTCTTCTTGAGTTTTCTTAAAGCTGCAGGCAGTTTTATTATTATCATAATTTCTATTATCCTTGCTTGACTGAAATGGAGCGAACAGTTGAGCCAAAAAAAATTTTAATATTAAAAACTATTTAATTCATTTTGAATGTTGCAAACCTTATTTCTGATAATTATTAAAATATTATAAAAGAAACATGAAATAATACTTTTTTAATGTTGCCAACAATTATAATAACAAAAAATATACCTAAGATTCTATAATTTATACAAAATATAAACGTATGTGTATTATTGCATACAATCATCATTATTGGCTATTTCCTCAGTTTCCAAAATCTTATCTTCTTCAAAAGAATATTCAATTTTAAGCTCTATTATTTCCTTCCGGTTCTTGTCAGATTTTGATTGATGTATAAAATCATTAAACATCAAAATACTTGTTGTAACATATATCTTCTTTTTAAAGTAACGTTTAATGCAATTGTAAATGCAATTACTTTAAAACAAATGTACTGATGAAAAGAGATTCTAACTACATTTACTCACTACTTGAATTTCTCTCATACACAATGTTCTTTGAAAACTGTTGTTTTTTTTTTCCTTAAAAGCCTTAAAATTATAGTTCAATGGAATTAGATTTAAGGGAACTCATGTTCTAATTTATGACTTTTGTGCTAAGTGCTAAATAATTGTAAAATATACTCGTAAAAAGTTGTTTTTATTAACTGATTTCAAGAAAAAGATAAAGAAAAACACCGCCTTATAAAATGCACTTTTCTATTAATCGTTTTTTTTGGTATATGATTTCTTTTCACATCCCAATTCAACGAAATAAATTATTTCAGTTTCGTGTCGATATCCTCAGCCCACATAATTATTGATTAAAGACGGTTTTATGGATGTGTGTAGGGTATGTAGGATTGAATCTGTGTATTAAAGTGAGATGATCTCGAAACAGGTAGGACCGAGTAGATAGTTGTTGGTGTTTGAATTTCTTGGCAGCTTAATAGCATTTCATACAAGTATAAAATTAGTAGCTTTAAGGCAATTTTTTTTTAATTTCATATTTTTCTTCTACTGATGAACCTCTGAATATGAAAAACAAAAACAAAATAACACAAACTAGACATAATGTACATCCAAGAAAGATATCATGTTTATTTTTTCGAATATTTCATGCAATTTTTTTCTTTTTTCTTTTTTTTTTCTTTTTGAGAAGACTAACAAACACGAAAGAATTCCTTAAACTAGCTCAACCCACACACGCTGCTGCATACCCATACAAATTTTGTTATTATTATTTTCCTTCTTTATACCATCATGGAATTCCTCTTTGATTATAATTTTTGTTTTTCTTTATTTTTATCATCCTGTAGTTGATGTTGTTGTTGTTTTGTAAGTAGTAGGTAAGGTTTTTTGTATAGTATAGCAATTAAAGGTTTGTGGTCAAATCCAATACGTATACCAATATTTATATATATGATATGCTTTTACCTTGAGGGTTTAAGCAAAGGATCGGATGGTTGGTTATGTAGATATATTATTTATTTTTGTAAATGGATGGACGGCTAGATAAATGGTAAGAAAACATATAAGATGAAAATGAGTAAATACTTTTTGTATATATTGTTTTACTTATGCATCATATTTTTCTGTTCATATGTAGACATAACTATTGCATGTTTATATTATAGCAAACATCGCTACCAAAAGAATGAAGAGTGGATTAAAGTATGTTTGAAGTTTCGTTAGTATATTTGTCTAATTATTCTACTTACTAACGTTGGAATAAATATAGAATATAGTATTCATAGACAAATTTATGGAAAAATGAAGTAACCTCAAATAAAAAAAAACATTTATTCACCAAAAAAATGAATAAAAATAAAAATTCTAGTTAAGAGACCTGCAGAACATTTTATGTAGCATTTGTAACACAGCATACACTTAAACCTTTTCCATCTCTCTAAGATTGTGAAAGTATTCTTAAACTCTATGAACAGCAGTTCATTTGATCATTTCATTTCATTTTGATCGCTGATCATGCTTAGATCTATATAATAATGTGCTTACACTACATACTGTTAGCCCCGTCCAACTCATTATGTAAGTCATTTTTTTCCAAAACACCATTAGAGCCAGACACAAAAACCAGCAAATTATGTACTCCTAAGGTTTCTTTCTTAGAATGCCCGGCAAAATTTACTAAATAAATGAATTTGGTACCCGTTTTGTTTGTTATTCTAAGTTTTAATAAATCCACCTTTAAATCCTTATTAAATGTAGTTTGACATTTTTTTCAAACAATAACATACAACAAATACCCATACGCCGTAGTGAACCAACCATTTTTATAGTTTCTTCTATTCACATTTAATTTTTTTTTATAATAAACACACACTCAAGGGGATATTACTACCCTTATTATGCAGAGGCACAGTGTGAGCACTAGAAAGAGGAGGGAGGGTTTAAAAGGAGATGTCGGTGCACATTGGTTTTGAATTCCTGAATATTGAAATGACTAGGAAAGACAGAGTGTGGTAAGACATTCCACATTCGCGTAGTAAGGCTAAAGAACGAATCTCTGTATTTGACAGTACGGCCGAAAATGGACTCGAGGGTATACTGATGAGCATTCCTAGAAGCGCGAGTATTACGGTTGAACTGTTTAAGGGGAGGAATGCAACTGGCTATTTCACTAGAGCATAAGCCGTTAAAATAACGGTAAAAAAGGGTCAGACAAGAGACCTTACGACGATGTTCAAGCGAAGTAAATGAACTTATGATGATATTATCATCTATCAATTTAAATGCTCTACGTTCAATACTATCCAAGAGGCTTAAGTAAGTTGCAGGAGCACCAGCCCAGAGTTGGGAGTTATACTCAAGATTTGGACGTATGTAAGTCTTGGAAATAACAGCTAGATCAGAAGGGGTACAATATTTCTTGCATAAGGAAACCCTAACACCTTGGCGCATTTTTGGCGATATCGCGTATGTGATCATTCCACAAGAGGTGGTTGGTGACACACATACCGAGAAAATCGAGGTGTTCAGTTTCATTGATGCAAGTGCCATCCATGGATAATGGCAATGGGGGTATATCTCGCTTTAACGATACAAGACAGCATTGGGTTTTCGAAGCATCAAATTGCACGCGGTTTTTTAATCCCCATTGAACAGTGCTGTTTAGATCGGCCAGCTTATCTTATTTTGTCGTTGCAGTTGCACATCCGAAGAAGAGGGATGTGAGTCTGAAAACGAATATGAAAAGCTAAGAGTACTATCGTCAGCGAAACAATGTATTGGATTAGATGTTGCAGACAGGAGATCATTTATAAAAATGAGGGGCGCACTACCATTTATTTTATGGTTTTCAGAGTTGAATCCATCCAATACTACTTGTATTGAACGATCAGAAAGGTAATTACTAATCCAATGAAGCAGGGACTCATGAAAACCGAAAGCACGCATTTTCGATAAAAGAGCCTGAAGCCAAACCCTATCAAATGCTTTTGAAATATAAAATGCAATAATCTTACTTTCTCCATAACGATGTAAAGATTTGGTGCATTGTTCGGTGCGATGAACCATGAGATCACCAGTGGACCTATTGCTACGAAAGCCGTTTTGCCGGTCATTAAGAAGCTTTTGATCTTCAAGATATTTCTTGAGCTGATAATTAATTAGCGTTTCCATGACCTTGGAAAAAAGGGACGTAAGTGGAATCGGTCGGTAGTTAGAGGGTGAGGAAGATTCGCCTTTTATGGGAATAGGCTGGACAAATGCCGTTTTCCATCCGCTCGGAACGAGACCTGAGGAGTAGGACAGATGATGAAGCTTACGCAGTGGTTTTTCCAGCATTGAAGAACACTTCTTCAGACCAATAGCGGGGATACCATCCGGACCAGCGGATTTATGTGTGATTAGATCTCCTAGAACTCTTGCCACAGTACGAGTGCGAAAAAATACTGGTCCCATAGAATCACTAACTCTCTCAAGTACAGGCGAATAGTTAATAATGTCTAATATACGGGCTTATAATAAAGAATGTATTGTAAGGACATTAAACATTCTTTCAACAAATATAAGACAAATCATGATTTTTGTAATATTTGGGTTCAGATATGATATTTTCGGTGCTCATTTAAGTTGGGAATAATTTTGGAAACTAGCCCGCCATATTTTAGCTTTTAAAAAAAGAAGTAAGACCTATTAATAAGTGCAGCACGCAGAACAAAATATAATATTAAATAGTTAAGTATACGCCATAGTGAACCATATTGATAACTGCTATTTTGAAATGATTTAAATGGCTTTCAATGGTGGAAATCGTTAGGATGTCTTTATTTTATTCAATCGGAAGCAATTAATTAGAAAATCAGTGATTTACAAGTATTTTGACACAGAAGACAAAAAAGTAGCGTTAATCATTTGTCTTCAAAAACGCCATTGACTTGATTTGAGAGCCAAGAAAATACGAACATACCTTTGTATGTGTACCTCCTTCTATTATTTTTAGATTCAAGTTTTAAAATAATAACTTAGGGTATATCATATATTGAGTCTCACATTTCCCAGAATTTACAAGTTTGTGGATTTTCTTTTACAATTTTTCGTTCCAAGAAAACCTTTATTTATTAGGTTTATTTTTTTTAATTTTATTATTCAAAGGTATTACCTAGAAAAAAATTGATATGTTAAACTCAAATATTTAATAATAAAATTCCTTTGAGAATGATTACGTCAAATCTCATAATGGTAACACTCAGTGAAAGTATTTTCCAAGAATACCCACCCAATTATTATTGATCTAGGAAATTATGTATGTAAATCTTGACTTAAGTGAAATATTTTCTGAATTTATAATAAATTAATCACAGAAAAAGAACACATATACATACAATTTAAATTTTCGCAAAAGAAAGCTTATTAATTATTCAAATAAAATTAAGCCTACAGATAAACTAAGTCATGTGGAAAGTACTTAACCTATGTAAAACAATAAGAAAGGTTATTTGTGTTTCTTCAACCTTTGTATGTATGAAATAATTTATTCTCTTTGTGCAAATAGCAGGTATCTAAAAATATACACTTGTGGCCATACAATTAAGTCATTGCATTTTTAGAAGATTTAAAACATTTGTTTGTCTTCCATTTGCATCAACTAATGTTGTTATTGTTTTTTTAATAACGGATTATTTGTTGTCATTCGATGACAACAACGATAGTACTTTGTAAACAAACATTTTTTTTTCCTTTTTCACATAACGGTAAATTTTAATACAAATATGTGATTTGTGCAGTGGCCAAATAATTAAGTCAGTTTATGTTACTGAGTCAAAGAGGTAAGTTTAATGTCTTTTTTTTGGTGGAAATTGTTTTTTATATTATTAAATTATGTTTTAATTTATTTTTGATTTAAAATTTTCAATTTGGATAGTCAATTTTAGATATGGGTAAAAATAAATCTTCCACTCCAGAGGAACGGCGAATAATATGGGAAGCATACCGAAATTTGGGAAAAATTTCCGAAGTGGTTAATACAACCACTTTATCTCGAGGTAAAGTGGTCAATGCTATTAACCACTTTAAAAAATTCGGTTCATTCGACAACCGTCCTCGAATTAAAAAGCGAAAAACCACTGCCCAGGACGACAGGGTCATCACAAAAATTTCCAAGAAAGATCCCTTTATGACATCCACTCAAATAAGGGCTGTTTTGGAGGAAAGCCACGATGTCAGCGTGTCTGCCAGAACCATCAGAAGGCGTTTGGCTGAAAATAATTTGCATGGCAGAATAGCGCGCGAGAAGCCAAATGTCAGCAAAAAAAATTTAAAAAGCCGATTGAAGTTTGTAAGGGACCACGTCGGAAAAGATCAAGACTTCTGGAGTAAAGTGGTATGGAGTGATGAGGTGAAGGTCAACATTTATGGAAATGATGGCAAGCCGTATGTAAGACGTCCCAGAAATGCTGAGCTAAACCCAAAATACACCAAAAAGACCATAAAGCATGGTGGCGATTCTATAATGGTTTGGGGGTGTTTCACAAGCCATGGTGTCGGTCCGCTGTGTCAAATAAACGGCAAAATGACAGGTGTTGACTACCGGGATATACTGGACACAAATCTTCTCGGCGACTACCAGAACGAATTACCCCAAGGATGGATCTTCCAGCATGATAATGACCCCAAACACACGTCAAGAGTTGTGAAATCTTTCCTTGAAGAGCGTAGAGTGAATGTTTTGGGGTGGCCAGCGCAGTCACCGGACTTAAACCCCATAGAGAATTTGTGGGGCATTCTCAAAAAAAAAGTTGCTGCAAAAAAACCAACCAGCAAGACTACTCTCTGGAGTATTTTGCAGGAAGAGTGGAAAAATATTAGCGTAGAGCAATGCAAAGGTTTGGTGGACTCCATGCCAAGGAGAATATCCGCGGTATCAAACCAGAAAGGCTATCCTACAAAATATTAACGGTGCGCTTAAAAAAAATTATAAAAAAATTTTTTTTTCTTCATATTTTTCTTATTTTTTTCGGGTGACTTAATTATATGGCCACACTTATTTTATTAATTATTAATTTTTTGTTAAAGAAGTGACTATTGTTATAATGGAATTTATTTTTGTTCGTTTTTTTTTATTATTGTTATTATAAATATTTAGAATTTGAATAAATTTTGTTTTTGTTGTAATTTGTATTGAATATATGGATTTGTTGATTTCATTCTATAAAAATGACTTAATTGTATGACCACAAGTGTATATGCATTCATGTGTTGTTATATCGTAAAATACATTCAATCAATTGCATCCGTATACAAATATTCATCCAGGGATACACCTATTAAAGTCTTCAATTAAAATCAATTAAGCTAATCGCTCGCTATCAACTTGAAAGAAGGCACACAATTTTCTTCTGTCTGTGAGTTTATTATTTTGGCGCATGCATTACCGGCTAATATATACCAACCCTTGCTTTTTGTGAACGCACCCGCAATTTTATAAAATTTAGGAGAAGACAAAAATAAAGAAAAACAAACAACTTCTTTTGTATAATCTACTTTGACTCCTTTTGATGTTTCTTAGAAAAGTTTATCTTATATCGATGCGTTAATTTTAAAATAGTGTTGCCATATGAATTTTTTTATTTTCTTTTTTCATTAAAATTGTAATTTTTTGTCTTTATAAGCTACAAACATCTGCGCACCTGTAATAACTTATTTCCTACAAAAATTTGAGAACATTATTTAAATTTTATTTTAAATTGAATTTACGAGTCTTTTATCCATTTAATTGAATCAAAGTTAGAATTTTCTAAGAAGTTAACTTTACTTTTTGTTTAAATTTGACAAACATTTGATTTTTTATCCGCACGTTCTTTTTTGTCAAAGATTAAACTTAATTAAAAGCAAAACAAAACTCAACTTGATTGAATCACATCGAAAAAGTTTTCATTTTATACAGAGGCAGATACTTTACTCTACCTATCTAAGCATAAGTATCTTCTTTACCTTTTTGTAGGCTTGTTTCATGCCTCAATATTTCTTTGTAGCTATCTACCTACATAAAGTTTTTGCATGATTGGCAAAGATATTTCAAAACTTGAACACAAAGTTAAGGAAAAGGCTATTAGCAATGTTGTTAGGATTAAAACCCTTGAAACAAAAATGTTCAAATGACAAGCTAAAGGTATATCTACTCACATACTATTAAGTGTGTGTGTACGCAAAGTTTTTTGTTGTTGTTCTTAATATTTTCACATCCTAACCACAGAAAACTTCTTGAAGAACCTTTATTTTGATGTGTATACTGACTATAAAGGTGTGTATATGGCATCTCTGGTTTACTTTATGATGTGGTTTCCTCTAACTTCTTCGACCAATGTATCGTATCGTTCCTTATTATAAAACCCCTTTTATTCTACAAAAGTGTATTTGGTGAAGCTCCTTCCTTTCTTCGTCTTGTTGTTCTTCTTATTCTGTGTTCAATTAAGTCCTCTGGCTCTATAGCCCTCTAGCTCCAGTTTGTTGCTTGTGTACAGCTACAGCTCCAGCTTCAGCACTAGCTTCAATATCTTTCTAGATATACTTTTGGATTCTGCGAAAAATGGTCGATGGCACAAGAAACGTAGCAGTGGCACCAGTCAGCACCACCGCCAATAAGAACAACAACAAAAATAAAGATACACAAATAAAAATAAGAATAATCTTTGAGATTGTTTCTTAAGGAGAACGGTGAAATGCAAAAACATAAAAAAATAAAAGTAAAAGTAAAAAAATGGGAAAAAACACAAAACGAAGGAAAATACAAAAACATGAAGAGAAGAGGCATCTTCAAACGGAAGAAGTATACAAAAGGAGAACAAAAATAATAATAAAATGCAATTCCTCTCAATTAGAATTGATGAAGTGGAAAGGAAATACTTTTGACTTTAGTGTGCTGCACTCTTATTATTACTCAATCGTCCATAGGGAGTCACTGTGGTTCGGTTGGGTTCGATTGTGGCTGCCTCTGTGTAGATATGGATGGTGATGGCGATGGCTATGGCTATGGCAATGGCGGTAATGACGGTAGCGGTGACGGTCGGTAGTGGCGGCATATGGTCTTTTGATTGGAGTTCATTTAATGGAAATAAAGTTTGCTGTTCGAAAATAGACTGAAATAAGAGGTGCAAAGGGTCTTCTCTTCAATTTCATACATCTCCTTCTCCATGTTCCCACACTTTTCTCTTCTTATCTTGTTCTGCTTTATTGCTATGTATTGTTCAATAGAGAAATCGATTCTGGGAAAATATAATTGCAATACGAAGCACATAAAGAAAAATATAATTGGTAACTTTCGTTGTTTTCACGAACTTTGGAAGGAGTAGTAGTATTTTTTTGTTTGTTTAATTTTATACACTTTTTAACATATGTACATATTATTAATTTTATGCCATTTTTGCAGAGGTAAGTAAACAGAACAAATCAAAAATAATAACTGAGGAATAAGAAATGATGTTGCATTTTATTTGCTTTGTTTATGAAATTACGCTTATAGTACTTTTATATTTATAAATAAACTAGCTTTTACCCGGGACTTCGTCCGCATTACATTTTTAGGTTTTTAATAGTAGAATTAAAAAACCTGAGCTATACCATTTTTGTACGTATGTTTCAATTGTGCCGAGATGGGATGAGGCCATACTTACTGTGATTGTCATAGGTTAGATTTGGTTAGGTTAAAACATTTTAAGAAGAAAGCAGCTAACTGCAATACAGTTTTATATACGACGTTTTCTGTTTTTCCTTCCTTGGCCAGAATGCAAACATTTTTTGGTTTTGAGACTCGTGAGCACGCTACATATAATTGTCCATGGGAAAATCAGTTTTTTTACAAATTTACACCTGCAACTGCAACAAGTCAAAAGTAACTTACGTCCTTTCCTTTTAGTCTCAAACTATCTCTTTATCAAATTTCATTTAAATCTGTTCAGTAGTTTGGGCGTAAAAGCGATCGGCCCACCTGCATTTCCAATGGGAATGCGTTATTTTTCCGGGGTAAAAAGAAGCCAATGTCCTTTATCGGGTATCAAAATATCTCCATACCAAATTTCATACAAATTGGTCTCAGGTATGTTTGAGTAAAAGACAGACAGACAGAGTTACTTTCACATTTATAATAATAGTAATAATATACATCAGCTTAATTTAGATTCGCTAAAAGTAGTTAGATCCAAATTATTTTAAGAAAGCTTCTTAATTCAAATAACATTAAGAAATCAATCTTAAAAAAAATGTCTGAACTGTTAATGCAATTGCAACAATTCAAGGAAACAAACGTGCTCATATTGGAGAAGTTTACAAACGAAGGCATTTAAACATATTGAATCGTTAAAACAACTGGCAACACAACTTTACTTGTTGTAGTACTGTAATTACTGAAGTTGAGCGTCATTTTACAGTCAGGTATATAAAGATACATGTTGCGAGGTAAATTCTTCAAAAAAAATTACTTCGAGTGGACAAAAATTATGTGTGCTTAAAAAAACTGTCTCATAAGCCATAAAGTATACATATGTACTATTCGAAATACTAAAAACTGAATTCAATAAACGTGTTTTATGTAAATTTACCATCTAAAAAATGTAATTTAATAAATCTTCAGCAAACGTAAATTGCTGTGAATATGTGTACAACAAAAAATGCAGCTAATGAGTTGATAATAAGCGAATACACTTCCCTAAGCTGGCAGATTTTGTTTTAAAGTCTTACAATTTCTTTAACTGATTCGATTTGATGACCACACTGATCATTTTATAAAGCATAAGCAATAATTAAACCGTCAATAATTGTTTGATATATCTACCAATATATGATTACAACTTTTCAAGAAATAATTTCACATGATTGTAAGACATTTCGGATACATTTTTGATTGACAGATCTGATATTGCTACATACATACAGTTTTTGAATTGCATAGAATATTTTAAGAGAGTGTTAAATTTGGAGCACCCGATATATTGCTTTCACCCTAAAAGTTCCGATTTCCACTTCCATTTTTAAAATAAATGGTTTTTCAGTAACAGGTTTCATTTTTGATAGTTCGATATTTGTGCTATTTTCACTCTGAAAGATGTGATCTTCTGATAACAAGTAAAAATTACTCCGTTACTTAACATAGTACGATGCATGCACTAAAAATATGAAAATTCACAGAAAAATGTCATTTATGCCACACTACTAACGGATCAATGGAAATTTTGCAATAAAACTACAATTGGACAACTTAAGGTTCTTTCTATATAATCACGAATTAGATACATTATTTCTATCTGCCAATGATTCGTAATCGATTCAAGACCTTAAATATAGACGTTATCGAGGACATTTGTACATCATCAAATTAAGCATGGACAAATTTCAAGAAATGGATATAGTCCAATGATTTCTCTTAAAAAAAATATTGTTTTCTTTAATATCAACATTAAACTTTTTATTTAAATATCCTGAATATACAATTTAAAAAAAAAGTACACGCAACAGTGTGCGTCTAAAGGATTTATGATAAGTGATTGAATTTTTGAAATTTTTCAACATTTGACTACTAGATATGGCGCTATCCTGAATCATCGATTTTACTTGGAAAAACCATAATGATTTTCAAGATATTGTTTATGTACGGAAAAAATGAAATTAAAAAAAAAGTTTGAAGTACTGACGTACACTGAAGTTGAGTTTATAAGAATAGTTAATACTTTTAAGTTTACTCTACTTATTTTAAAACAAAGTATATAAAGAAATTAGAAGAACTTTCGATTTACGTTTAAATTCATTAAAGAATTATTATTCATTTCAATTTTTGATTTCTCTAGACATTTTTTTAGAGTAGTTATTCTTCCCAAAAACATAAAAAACGAAAAGATCTTTGAGGTCAGATATAAAGTTCAGATTCTCAAAAACCTTCATTTAGATAAAAGACAAAATATAAAAAAAAAAAAACAAATAAAACCAATGTCGAGTAGAGTCATTAATAAAAATTGATTTTATTTTTATGTTCATTTAAGTACAAAAATATCAGTAATTTTTATTTTTCTCATTATTTTTTTTTCTCGTACATATGTATTCTCTTAAAATTTATCCACTTGTTATTGCGACCATTTTATGTCACATAAGGACCATTGCAATGAAAACGAGCACAAAACAACTATAAACTATATGTTCAGTGGGACAAATATAGATAAAGATAAACAAACTAAGGAAATACACAGAAAAAATACATACCGACATATACAGTGACTATAGTTATGCACATACAGTACTTAATGTTATAAGAGAAGATATTGCATAACTGATATCATATTGTTATATAAGAAAGACAGAATGAGAAGGACCTGGTTTTTGGCAGTGGTCGTTATGTTCTGAAAATTTTAGTTTTTCTTTTTTTTTAACTTTATTTCATCCATTATTGCTTAAAATGGACGGACGAACAAGAAAGGACACAACATTATGTGGGTGAAGTCTATAATGTACATTGCATCAGTTTCCTGTCTTCTATATAGATTTATGTACATACATATTCAAGTATATATGAAATGGTATACAGAACTTTGTACTATAACATCCTTTGCTTCTCGTTGTCCTTGTCGTTGTCATTTTCGTCATCAACATATAATCATTTTCGACTGTATCTGGGGATATGTGGCTATAGGTATAGACTATTTTTATGCATTATGTAGAGTACATCAGTTTTTGGTAGAGTGTAGTAACAATATAAGCAACCATTGACCTGATTTTAAGCTCTTCCAAAGCAAAGTCTAGGATGTTTTTTCTTGTTTTTCCCATTTTCAAATATATTATATTTATATGTAGGAATATTTAGTCCAATCGGTTTTATCCAAAATGCCCACCCATTGTCCTCGATTTTGGAATAATGCCATTGCCATTTATTGGCGACTGGCCGAAAATTTTTAAAAAAGTGCATTCGAATATAAAATACAAAAAACAAAACTGAAAGAAAGAAAATAAAAGTCATTGAACAAAAAAAAAAAGCAGTGGAATTGTATTGTTTTTTTTTTTGTTATGAAAATGGAAAGTTGAGTATTAGCCAAATCAATGATTAATTTATTGTTTTGGTTTTTTATTTTTACATTTTCTTTTGTTTTATCTTTTATTTTAGCTTTAGGAATAAATATGATTTATATCACTTATTTGAGTTTTTATGTGCTCATATTACATACAATAATTTAGCGACATTCACACATATGCATAAAAGCATTGGATAATTGTATATAATAACTGGTATTTTTTCAACATAGCTTCACTATTTTTTTAAATGGAACTAAAGATTAAATTGAAACAAGTACTTAGCAAAAATTAATGTCATAATGTTTATTGAGTTCCAAAGAAAGAGGAAATACACCGGAAAATGATATCAAAAAGTAGACAATATAATGTGTATGTTTTTCATAAAATTTCCCACGATCAAATTACATAAATCCACAAATTAAATATAGAGTTCTTTAATTGATTATAAAGTTGAAAAAGCTTTTCAAAAATCATTTTTGAATTCTCCCATTTATAAATATGAAAATTATGGTTATAAACATAGCCTCCGAGGTAGAAATGAGCCTTAACACTGATTATCAGTTGTCAGGAATCATTTTGATACGTTTCACGAACCCAAACTGCAACAATGTAACATTTGTGTTAATTAACAGCCTTGAGTCCTTGTGCTAACTAAACTTTAAAAGCATTTACACCAAAGATTGTTTTTAAACAAAATAGGTCAAATTTTGATTATAAAATACTTATTTATAATAATCGACAGAAAGGGGTTTTCGTTAATGGTAAAGGCTTCACACTATTGTCTTATGTCATCGGCTAAAACAACCGTTCCACTATTTCAAGCTAAAGCGGAGAATTAAGACTACTAATAACTGCTTTTTTGAGAATGAATTTAACAAAAGATCTTTTTTTCAAAAGTGACTTATGCCCGAAATGAAAATTTTCATTGAAACCTCTTTTTTAGATCTAGAATTACAACCCAAAAAAGACAAGAACTGACTTCGAATTTTATTATTATAAAGTCTTTATTTGATCTCAAACTTCGAGGGTTTAAAATTCTTGTTCTTTATTGTACGTCATGATACATATTTACTAAAATTGTGGACTATATTCCGTTTATTTCAATAATGTAATTGATTAAAACTGAAACTATTAAGCAAAAATATGAATTTGTAAAATTATGTTAATATGAACAAATTTAATAAAATAGGTATAAATTAAAAGAAACTTCACGGTCATTTTTATTTACCTACATGCTTTAGGTACAGTTGTAGGCAAAATAATATTGTGTCTGTTTAACTAAAGGTAAG
This sequence comes from Eupeodes corollae, assembly GCF_945859685.1. Classification (NCBI taxonomy): domain Eukaryota; kingdom Metazoa; phylum Arthropoda; class Insecta; order Diptera; family Syrphidae; genus Eupeodes; species Eupeodes corollae. The sequence continues at coordinate 53,147,470 of NC_079148.1, read as the reverse complement.
CTCAGTTTGTAAAAATGGACTGTAACAACACGCCTAAAATATAACAGCCGTATTTATTGGAATTCGGTCAAGAAACACATCTAAACAGGTGAATAGTAACGCAGTTCAGAACCATTTATTAAGGATGCTCTATAGCATTGAGGAATTCCATAAAAGAGTCTTCTTTTTAACACTTAACATAACCTTTAATCAAGATTTTGTCAAACTAAAACAGTTAATATAATAAAAGTAAAATTTTATTTTTTTAGCTTTTAAATTAAAGTTAAAGTTGACATTTTTACCGCAAACTCAAAAGAAGTAGAATCCGAAACGATGCTTATTCTTACTGAGATGATTTGAAAGTACAAGTGCTCACCCAGAAACTAAACTTTCTCATAATATTAAATAACGTCTTTTAACACGATCATAGTTCTTGTTAAAAGTTTTTATTTATTTATATGAAATTGTGTATCAAAATGTTATTTCAAAAATAATCCTTTCATTTTTAAATATTTCAAGGACTTATTTGTAACAGAAATCGATCATGCTTAAAAATTGGAATGAAGACAAATAAATTGTATGTTTTTCATTTACCTAAATCAAAATATTTAAATAGAATTCAAAATGTCATTTTATTACTTCTACTTAACTGTAAAAAAACGAATGACAAGTCCGATTTATTTATGGAAAATTCAAAAGAAAAGCTATATTGGTTTTTGTAAGTATATAAGACAAAGTCCTGTTTTTTATTCGTTTGTCAATCCAAAACAACAAAATCTACCATGATAAGTGCTTAATATAAATTGCTAATGCAAAACAGCAGGACTAAAACAGGAACATAAATAATAGATATTATAATATATCTGGAATATAAAATTGACCCCATAACAATCGCTCCGCCGCCGCGCTATCCATGCCGTCAAACTTACACGTCCGGAAGTAATTTCCCTTCTTATTTTTTTTTTATTTTTGTCTTCTAAGGAAACTTGAAGATGTTATGATTGGTGGGGTATATAATAAAATTGTACTTTTAAAATAAAGAATAAAAAAAATACAATATTTATGTATTTTATATGAGGTTATTCTATATACAATTTTCTGTGTTTTCCCATCTTTTCTTTTGTTTGTAACATCCACTTAATCATTCGTTTAAAGTGTTTTTCTCTTTTTGGGTGTGTTTTTCTGTTGGTTTGTGTCTTTATGGCTTTTTTTGTTGTTGTTGTTGGGGGAAAAGGGAGACAATAAAGTGGCGAGTAAAACGTTCAAAGCGGGCAGGTCGAGCGCATCAAGATGTGCGGGAGTTGTTTAATTTTCAAGGAAGAAATGGAATCGTCAACAAATTAAAAGGACTTCAACTTCCCTAGAGTACAATTATAATTTTATTATGCATCAGTAAGTGTGAATTTATTTTTTTCAATTTTTTTTTTTAGACTAAGCTGCGTGTCGAAGATTATATTTTTTTTAATTCTTCTTCAGTTATTTTTGCAGTTTTCTTTATGGTCTTATAAAAAAATATATATATAAATAAATACAAAAGTCCCTTGGGATAAGACCCAGTTTCTTTGTTTTCTTTTTAAAACCTAATTGTTTTGTGAGTTACAATGAATAGAAAATTATAGATGGAGATAAAATATAAGGATTTTTTTTAAGGACACTCAACTTTATAATTCGTTTTTGTACTTTTTTGATTTTTTTTAAGTTGTTTTATTTTCTTGAATGGCTTTTGAAAAGTGACTTGAATTTAGAATTATGAAATATATTTTTGGTAGCGTGACAAATTATTTGGAAGATCTAAATTTTAAATGGACCCAAGTGTTTTTATTTATAACGTTTTGTCTATGAGCAATTTAAAAAATAAAACATATTTTTTTATAGATGTGCTTTCTTAGGTCAAAGATTAAAAGGCCATTGGGATTATTTTTTTTATGCAAAAGAAAACAAAATAAAATTAAATGAAATAAAAATGTATTTCCATAGAAGTCTATAGAATATCCAACTAAGACAATTTATTATTCGTACCTAATTAACTTGTGTACACTGTGTACAGTATAATACAGTTCAGAAGTCCAGTCCACAAGTCTACATAAAAATGATAAGGTGTTGGATTAATGAACTTATTAATATAAATTATTTTATTGTTAATTACTTTGAAAAAAAATATATATATATTATTTTCACTTAAAAATATGATAAAGCTTTAAGGTAATTAAATATTTTGACCAGTTTATAAAACGACTATTAACTGAAACGGTTCGATTAATTTCAGTACGTGAATTAGATTTGAAAAAAATATGTTGGAAGATTTTTGATAAAAGAATTGTATTTATTTTTAAGTGTTGACTGCATTTTTTTAATGTAAAAACAAATATTCTCAATCAAATTCAAATTTAAACATTATGAACTGAAAACTGAACATAAAGAATCAATTTATTTTTTTCATAAAACATAAATTAAAAAAAAAAGCAATAAATTGAAAAAGAAAAAAAAGAACCAATAAAATAAAAATCAAAGTTTTTCCACTTCAAGTAAAAAAAACACATTTATTTATTTATGTCTGTGTTGTGAAGATGATTGTAATAATATTTAAAATCATTACAATAAAAAATAATGACTTTCGTCGGTATTTGTCAACAAACGAAAAATATTATTATATATGTATATCATTCTCGCATAAAGGAAATCGAAAGTCATTCATTATCCAATACCAAATTACTAATTAGAGGGGACGACATGCCACATTGACTTTGTGATAAATCTCACCGAGGAGACAAGAACTGCGTTTTCAATGCTGTGATATTTTTCCCTTACAGAATTTTATATTTTTCACCGCTACCGCCACCGCCATCATCGTTTGTCGTCGTCGAGCGGCCGGTGTTAGGTGATAGAAAAAAAAATAATTCTTTTGGGAAAAACTTAAAGATAAACACTTGACATCTATATATCCACTCCCCCTCATTTTATAACAACAAACAAAAAATAAAACTGATTTTAGTTTCTTTTAAAATGTGTCTTTAAAATTAAATTAAATAAAGTCACGATGCATCCTTCATTTTGGAGTTGAATAAAATGGCAACTTTACAGAAAACACGAACTTGGAATTTTCTTTAGAAAAAAAAATAAAGACATATTGGGTAAGAGAAATTCTTTAAAATTCAAATGAAGGGTTGACGATGTTAATTTTAAAATTACTGACAGGAAGAGTGATTGATTTGTTTGGGTGTTAATTTTAAATACTTCCTTTTATTGATGTCTTCGCAGTTGTTCCTGAATTTTTTCTTTCGCATCATTAAGATTTATTCAAAACTGATCTTGATTAAACGTTTTTGAAAAAAAATTCGAATTGATTAATTTTATGTAAAGAAATGCGATAAGCAGTTTTGAAGCACGTACGTTTTTGTTGAAACCAAAATTTTGTTTCAGTTTTTCATTTCACCAACTATCTTCAAGTTCTTATTTCAAAAACTTGTGATGAACGTTGACAAAGCTGTAAGAAACATTGTACTTTTGAAAAATTGGAACTTTTCGTTACACTGGGATTAAAATGAATTTGTAATTTATAGGAATTTTTTAGGACTATTTTTTAATACTGTGCTTTTTGAAATGTTTAAGATGAACAAAATATTTATACCCCTTTGATAAAAGTTAAAAAACACATTATTTGAAAAGTTTTCCGATTCCTTACAAAAAAAAGGGCTGGGATGCGACCCACACTGATAACTTTTATTTTTTATGAAAAAAAACGGACTGTTGGATTTTTATATAAAAATTAATGAATGAAACAATATTTTCTGTGAAATAAGTACATTTTGTAGCCAATATTTTGAAATTTTAAAAAGATATATGAATCGAAAGTACATTTTTACCAAGTTTTAGTATTGGTTTTTTAGAGTGTTATATTTTTATGAAAAAACAGTCAATTCGATTTTTTCAAAATTTTATCGAATGTTGAAAACAATATTTCTTATAAGAAAAAATTAGTTAGTAGCTATTATCTCAAATTTGTGAAAAGATATTTGAGTCGAAAATCATTCTTTACCAACGTTTGTTAATTTTTTTTCGGTTTTTAATTTTTTGTAAAAAACTATCAATTTGATTTGTTTCAAAATTTTACTGAATGTTGATAATAATATTTTTTGAAAGATAAAAGTAAATTAAAGCCAATATCTTAAAGTTTTTTTTGTAAAAAAAAAATCAATTCGATTTTTCTCAACATTTTTAGAATGTTGAAAACAATATTTCATATAAAAAAAGTTAAGTTTTTTTGACTTATACAAAAAAAACATTAAATGGATTTTTTTAATAAATATACTTCTTTGAAATCACGTTAAAATATATTACATAAAATTTAATTCAAGTCTCTAGCGTTTATGGTTCGTAAGATATTTAGGGTTAACCAAAAAGTTCACCTTTTTTTCAAACTGATATGGTAAAAAAACCACCCACGCAATTTTCTTGAGAGCCCTTTCTGCGTCTTTCTGCCTTATTATCTGCATAACAACATTTATTTGAAATCGATATCTCTTCTGGTTCTTGAGCTATGGAAGACGAGAAAAACGTCGCGAACGTACGGAGACACGCACGCACAGACATCTTTCTAAAAATCTTTTATTTCGACTCTAGGGACCTTGAAACGTCGAGAAATGTCAACATTTTCAATTTGGACCCATTACAATAACTTCCTATTGGAAGTTAATAATTGCAAAATAAGGGAACAAACAAATATTCTAAATCTAGAGTATTTGTAGTTTAAAGGGTTTTTTCGACAATAAAGACTAAATCTAACATACAGCATTTTCAAACAATATACTGACAACCGTTGTGCAAACTCTATGCTCGCATATGGAAACTAATGAGTTGGTTATTCCAAGGATTGCAGAATTTTCATGGTATCTTTTCTTTATCTCTCATCCAACGCAAAGGCTGACTTTGTGTTAAAGCACAGCTCTTTTCTGTGAAGCTTGTTATTTATGGTTTAATAATTGGAATTATGTCTTCTACCTTGCATCAATTAAAGTGACATTTTCAAAGTATCATAACTATAGCTTTGTCGCAAGGAAATTTCCATAGAAATTAAAGAAGACCTGTAAGAAAGACTACACATGAACTTTGCCTGTAGAATATTTTTACAAAGTAAACATTTTTTTTTAATTTATTTTCTTTAGTGACACAGAAAGTTATAAAGTAATTGTATTTTAAAATGAATGTTGTCTGTGAATTACAGCTCAATTTACATTTTGGTGAAACAAAAAAGGAAAACTTCTAACAAATTTTCTTAAAAAAATACAACTACAACTAATTGTAAATAACAGCGTTTGGTGAAACTACATATATTCAAACAAAAATTCACAAAATTTGGGTAAAAATCGCCTTTAATCCCAAAATATTTGGATATATTTCATCCTTTTTTATTCAATTGGTATTGTACATATATTAATGTATATTAAAATTTGTATTTAACATTTTTCAGTGATTTTTATTCAATTAATTTTGATATATTATATTATATCTTTGTGTAAGTTAATTCCTTATTTACTTTCATTGAAAAATATTTATTTTTTTTGCTTATTTAATTTTCAAAGATTTATTTTATTTTATTTTATTTTATTTTATTTTATTTAAATTTGTTCAGATTTTTTATTTTTTTTCAAGTATTTTAAAACAATTGTTACCACACTGAAAATAAAAAAAAATATCTCTTTCAGTTTATATCCTACTTTTCTTTCATTTCTATTTTCATTCTCTTCCAAAATCTTATCTCTCGCGAAAATGCAAATTCAAAATCCAAATAGAAATAGAAATACTCAACTAAATCAGATTTAAACTTTTTTTGGCTACTTAAATTAAACATTTTGATGACAGCACATCAAAGACACACTTCTTTCTTAACACGCTTATTTTTCTCAACATGTTTAAAAAGAAAAAATAATAATATAAAATAATAAAATGACGGTTATTTGAAATGTATAAATTTAAGTGTCATGAATGAATCCTAAAAATGAAAACCAAAAGGCATCACGAGAAGATTTCATTACCTTCATCTTATATTCGCTCGGTATCTCGTAGATACTTGAGCATACTTAGATATTCCATTTTTGTTTCTCACTTTTTTGTTGTTGTTGTTTTTGTTGGTTTTTTTTTGTTTTACTTTCAATTTGCACAATGAAATTGTTCCAGGACATACTTATGGCATTATATCCTTCTTTCCCTGTGTCTTTTTTCCAAGCAGGTCATAAATCACCCTCACAGAAAATAAACGAGGTATGTTAAGGTGTAAATCTGTCAAGTTGGCGTCCTTTTTCAGAGTGCTGTACTAATTTGGGATTTTTCTTCGTAAATACATACATACTTAGGTATATATTAAGATACGAGTATATATATATATATGTATATGTATTTTGCTTTATGTTGGTTTGTAGTTCTAAAGAATATAATACAACTCCTTCTCTCTATACCTATGCATATATATCTCCTTGAATATATATGTATGTATGCATGAGTAGTGTTTATGTGCGATAGTGTAGTGGGATAATTCAGGTGAAAAATGAGAGGTAAAAATGTTTTGCAGGTAAAAATAAAAGATGGATGGAATCGATTCACAAAGGCAGAGGTGCAAAAAAGAAAACAAAAAAATGAAAAACATGGGTGCCTCTTGTCCTTCGAGAAAGAAAAGAAGTTTTTCGGTTTAATTTCATCAAGCACGTGACACAACAAGTTTGTTTTAGATTAATTATTATACTGGTATTGAACGACATTTCTTATAAAAACTAAGCGACAATTTCCTGTTTTTCTATACTATTTCTATATATATCCAACATTGAATAGCTTTTTCTCATGTGATGTTTTGTTTTAATATGCGACTAGAATAGATAAGTAGTTGAAGAGTTTAATAAAGATTTTCTTTGTACGAGCTATACTATACAACTACTTGATCTACTTATCTAACAATTACACCACACGAGTCCTTTTGAAGTAGGTACCTACGGTTCATTGACTATTTACTAAGTAAATGATGACAATAGAAATTTCTGAATGAGTTAAAAGAATGAAAAGTGTTTTCGAGTGTTGGAATATTTCTAATTTCATAGAAAGGTAGTAGTTTAATTGTGAATTTTAAATTGTTTTATGACAATTGACCGAAATGAATAAATTTCTAAGATTCTCTTAGAAACATGTAAGTATGGGAAGATACAAATGTACCACCACCACAGGAGTTCAGATTTAGGTATCTAACTCTACTATCTTCTGTGTAGTTATGGGAATTATTTTATGATTGATCTGTGCTTAATTCATTTTTTTGATGAAGTACTTTGATGTGACATACTATGAGAGAGTTGCCTATTATTGCATTTTCTTAACAGCCATCTGGTAAAATAGTAAACAGTTGGAATGTTTTTTTTTTGAAGAAATGTGAGACTGTATAGGAAATAGTAAAATACGAGAGGTGAGTGTTAATACAATACAAAAATTAAGGAATTCAAAATTCATTCAATAAGAATTCACATTAAAATAAATTGTATTTTTCTAAACAAAATACCATAAGTACGTGGTTTTAAATAAAAGATCACTGAAAAGTCTTTCAGATGATGCCAGATTAATTTGTCTACATCGAGTAGACTTCTATTCTACTACACAAACAGCTTATATTTGCATGCCAATAATAAGTTTGTGCTACCTTCTTAAGCCAGTTTATTGAAGGAAACAAAAATGACTGTTGACATAATATTTTGATGGTTCCAATTTAAAACTTAATTTCTTGTTTTTAATTGAATGCATACAAACAGTTGTTGGGAAAAAATAATTTTTTTTTAAATTTTAGGTACAAAATTCAATAATCTTGAAATACTGCCATAAGATTATTTTACTATAATTACGCTTATATTTTTTAGCTTTATGAAAAAAAGACATCATATTTGTATCTGATTTCCTGAAAATGTTCATTAATATTTCTTTCTATAGACATATTGACTTATATTTTCTTTACAAAACATTTCAACCTATCTTACGTATATAGAAGTCATTATTTTAAAAATATTTACATGCAATATGTATCTGAATTTCCGTACTAAGAAATGTTTTCTAAATTTGTCTATACGAGAAAGTAAAATGATTTTTTAAACGGAAGTGAAGGAAAAAGAAAGAATGCAAGAGTTTTCATTTATGTTATGAGTTTTTATTAAACTTAAAAAAGACTCTTTTTGTTTCATTTGTGTCACTTCTTCGACATTTTTTTATAGTTGTTTATTCGAGGAACTATTTCAAAAATCTTTTTTGTCAAACTCAAACAAAATATATCATAATTCTTAAGTTTATTTCATAATTTTGTTTATAATATTTTAAATTTGCACTGATTTCACTGGTTGACAAGTTTTCTTGCTGGCATTAAAATTGCACTTTTTCAAAGGGTTTTGGTTGCCATAACTCAAATCTGATTTTAAAATTAATGTTAGATATCACTCTTAAAAATTCGAAAAAAAACACCTAGTATAAATCAGGATTTTGAGGGTATCCAAAATTTATGACATAGCTTGTTTTTAATAAAATCTGTGATGGTTTTTCAAATCAATTAACTTTTTCATCAATATTCTTTTAAAATACATTTATAATATATTTATATTATTTCACATAAAATTCGAAAAAGCTCCAAAAGTTTTTAGATTTCACCTGCGTTTAAAAAATCTAAAAAAACGCTGACCATTTTCTTGAATGGGTTTCAACAAAAAAAGGCAACATATTTTTCTTGTCACAGATCTGTTGTCTAAATAATTCGATCATATTAAGATTTTGAAAAAATATAAAAATAATGTTGAAAACGGGTATTTTCCAAACTTGAACAAATAGCAAAATTAACAGTTCAGTACTAAAAATGAAATCCAAAACGTATATTCCCATACTATTAAAGTATCCATTACAAGTTTTCTCAAAACTTCATATAAATACATTAAAATAAAGACTCAAAACAAATAGGATTTTCGAGAATCTAAGTAAGATACTAAAAGCTTTACATTGTATCTTAAAGAGAAATCATCATACACTTTATTTAGAGTTTTAACTTATGTTCAAAAACTCCATTTTTGGTTGTTTTAGCATTTTTAAGGGGATATATTTCAAAAACCTGATGTGATGTTAATTTAAGGGCAATATTTGTGTTTAAAATATCTCAATATCTTAAAAATGTTTGTTTTTTTATGCAACAATTTATTGTTAAGAGCTATTTTGAGTTAAACTTATGCTCAAAAACTCCGTTTTTGGCCGTTTTTAGCATTTTTAAAAGGATATATTTTTAAGACCTGATGTGATAGAAAAATGTTAAGGCAATATTCTTATTTAGGATTTCTCAATACCTTAAAAAGTATTGTTTTGTTTATGCAACAGTGTTTTTAAAAAATGTATATTAGTTCAGTATTTTTAAGTTTGACTTTTCTTGCATAATTTACGTAGAATACAATAATTATTGGACAATTAATTTTGACTAACCAACTTGAACATTAAATTCTTAAGTACCATTGAATTAGCCCCTAAGGTTGACATAACAATGAGAATTTTTGGTTTTGTTGACCTTGCTCTTATATAACATAATATAACTTAGAGAATTGTCTTAAAAATAAAAGTACTTTCTTATTTTGTTTTTAAATTGCAAATGATGGCACGTGCTTTTGACCCAAAAACTAACTGTCTGTACACACCGCATTATATGAACATAGATACAAAGATACATGGCTAATTTTAAGTCCATTTAAAAGAACATTTTCTTTAATTAAGTTTTTAAAGGTATAGGTATAATAAATTGAGTAAAGTTCGCTGATTTATTAAGTAAACATAATAAAGGTACACTTTATATCAAGGTCAAGAAGTGTTTTATAGCCTATTAAAAAAATGTTTAAAAGGCAATAATTTAAAATCTTTGGCCAGTGGACTTAACACTGTTGTTCTATATTTGAAATTATGGATGTCATTAAAAAAAAAATAGCTCCCTTATCTTTGCAATAAAATAGAAACTTTGAAACTTCTTTAAAGAAGTTTATGTTTGTAATTTAACTATTTCAAATTGTTCTCATTGAACTCCTTATTTCTGCTTGGCATTAGAATGAATCAAAAATGCCATCAAACACATTCAAATGTTAGAATGTCGCGTTTTTCAAACACTCTTAATGTGTCAAAACAACGTTATAACATCAAAAATTATGTAAAAGTAGTGTTGATGTGATTTTGCTTGTCAAACATAATTTACTAAATCTAACATTATTTTTATGTCAATAAATTTATCAATACAATACCTAGAGCTATTTTCGTGAAAAATTATCTAAAACACACATACACGCAAACAAAAATTGATTCATAATTGAGGTTAATTAATAATTATAAATATAACAGCTTTACAAGTAGTTGTTTAACACTATAAGTATGTATTTCGAAAATAATCTCTATCAAATGGTTAAATAGTGTTCAAAGGTGATAGACTTGCTATTTATTTTTTTCTATGTTGATAATAAAAGGGTTAAATTATTTGAAATAATATTTAATTCTCTTTGAAAGATTTAAACTATGTTCTAACTAAACAACAAAATAAATAAAATAAAACTCACTTAAAAGTTTTTCTGTTAATAAGTTTTTTTTTTGTTTTAATTAAACTCTAATTGCAAGAGCAAAACTAATTTATTATTCATTGTAATAACCTTAAATAAAAAAATCATTCCCCCTCCTTTTTTGAAATGTGAATAAAATGTTTATTTTTTATTGCCTATAGCTATTTACCACCATTGCATTGGAAAATTTCGTATATTTATATGTATTTTGAAACCACATTTAATTGTGCAATTTTATCATCACTTTAACAGAAATATATTTTATTTTTTATCTTCATCAGTACATCAAACGAATAAATACGTATGTACATAATGTTATAGACCTAATCGTGTGATAGAACTGAAGTATATTACATTTTTTGAAATTTATAAATTATACCTAAGTGATGGACAGTATCAAATTAAAATGTTAAATGCAATAATACAAAAAAATTCGAATTAATTTAATTTGAAAAAAAAAAAATAGTTTATTAGTTTGTTTTAATAACACACGAAGTTTTTATTTGAGCAGATTCAGTTGAATTCGCAAATATTTATTTTTGAGGAGAAAATTAGAAAATTTTGTTCTACTTGTTATTTTTAAAGGACATTTAAAAAATACCTAAGTTCTGTACATGTAAATTTTTTGTACGTTGTTTAACAAAAATAAAATGTCTGTATTGGAATATAAGAGCGACGATAAAAACATTAGAAGAAAATTAAATTTAAGTCCTTAATAATTTTAAAATAATTGTTTAACATCAATGTAATCATTCTGTTAGACACTTTGTATTTTCATGTGTCTCTAAAATGTATATTAATTATCAAAATGTATTATTTGTTCACTTTCTTTAAAACTAAAACTAAATTGATTGAATTTTAGAATTTTTTTAGAAAACCATTTGAAAATTTCAAACATTAAATATTATTTTCTTTCTGATTTTGCTTCGTATTTCAATATTTTTTGTTAGGCATAATGTAATACATTTGTACTTTAAAACAAAATATAAAAAATAGTTTATAGTTAATACAGGTTAATCCTTGGCACATCAATACAAACACAAAATTTATTTTTCACCGAAATCATTTCACTTGTGCCTTTTTTTAACTTGAATTAAACAACCGGTTAAAGTGTTGTGTATTTAAAAAAAAAATATTTTTTTCCTATCAGCTTTTTAAAAATAATTACAATTCTCAAAACCTTACTCAACATACCTAACTTAATCAAACTAAAACAAATAAAAAAAATAAAAATTAACCACTGTCCAAATGTTTCTTAATATTCCAATATCTTATTAAAAACACACACAAACAAAATTAAATCTTCTTAAAAACAGTTGTTAACAAAACGTATCGGTTTAAATAATTAAAAAAATATTAATTTTAAAATAATAATACTTGCAGTTCTTTGTTTTCTAATGGAAGCTATTTAGTTTGATCAACTATTTTAAGATTAAAGTTATTGACTCAAAAATCAGTTACAAATTCAACATGAAACAATAACTTCCTATTTGAAGTTTATATGCGTCCTTGAAACTTTCTTCCAGTTTTAAGAAACTTTTAAATGACAATTTAGTAAATATTTTTATTAAATCAAACTAGTAACTAATCGTGACGAAAAAAACTTATTATTAGTCAAAGTTATTTATATTTAATAAAAATTGGTGAACTACTTTTTTTAAACTTTTAACATTATTTTTTTCAATATCACATATCTTAAATTGTACATTTCCTTTTAAATCATCTGTACAACTCTTTTCTATGAGAAGTTGTATACCTTTTGCGGTAGTTTTGCTTACTGGCCTTAGAGACCATTGTTTATCGACTTTCAATGATCCAAGTATAATGCTGGTAACTAGGAAAAATAAACATAATATGTTGGCTTCTATAATTCATAAGTTTAAAACAATTTTTCAACAAATTGTGAATGAATACCAACTAGAGTAGACATTCATTTAAGAATTTCCCAAAACGGCTTCTTTCTAACTTTATCGAAAAGAAGAAAGGTATTTCCCAAAACGGCTTCCCTAACTTTTGAAAAAGAAGGAAATAAAGTAGATATCTCTCTCTGGAGATGGAATACAAAAACATAATTTTTGTTTTACTGAAATGAAAGTTGAAATATTTTCAAAAAAAAAGAACTTGTCATACCTATATCAAAATTTTGTATTTTACCTGTTTTTTTAAGTATTTACCTATTTTATGTTATGAAATCGAGCATATTTTATAATTTTTGAAACTATCGCTGCTTTAAACTCTCTGGTTTCAATATCAAGATTTTGATGTTCTTACCTGCCTACATAATACCTATTTAGTAGATGAGTTTTTATTACAGATAGCCTCGATTTTTGTTTTATTAAACCTTAAAAAAGTCAGATATGCGTAACTATCAAGTTAAAATTAATATCAAAGATAAACAAAGAAATATACTTAAGTTGGATCTACGCGTGTGACAATGTGTCATTAATAACACCCTTTTATAGCTCCTAATTGCCATAATCGTGTTAAATGACAGAAACAAAAGTATTATGGGAAAAAGGTCAAAAGTGTGACATTTGGCTATTCGTCAAAAGTTGAACAGGTATAAACTCAATTTTATTATAAACATACTTTTTTTGTCAATTAAATTGCCTGTTTTTCTTAAAACGACAACGGACATAAAAATACCCAATTAGTAATCAAATTTTCCTACCCATAATAAAGTACTTTTTTTCTTTATCACGATGAAAATAAAAAAAAATACTCACAAAACAAATTGCATAAAACATCAAAGGACATGCTTTTCATCCTCAACAGAAAATGATGTCAAGGTAGGAAGCGTCGATATAACGAAAAAAAAAAATCAAAATAAAGTCCTTTTCATATTATGTTGGTATATTTTGCGTGACTATGTACACCACCATTCAAATTGCAACCGTAATAAGGGTAGCTCTTATAAAAATAAAAGATACAACGATAACATAGCTAGATACATAATAAATACTTTTTTGTTTTGTACCTACATTCTATTCCCTTGATCCTAAAACCTTAATGCAGCTGTTGTTGTTTGTCTAACAAGACCATTGCATCTCGTCGTCAATAAATAAAAACTTCAATCCAGCCCACTTTGGTGCCCGAAAACATTTGCAATCCACTGATATCCTTCGCAATAATCCTTCGCATCTATTTCGTTTTGCACACAGAAAAAAAAAAACAATTATACACACAACAATAAAAAAAAAACTTCGCTTTTAGGTGTCGATACTTTGTTTCGATATAAAATAAAAATATTATGCACTTTCGGAGGACACTTTCACACTCTTAAATTCTTTTTCACCCAAAAAAAGGACGATTTTTTATTTTGTTTTCACTAAATTGAATTATTTATTTTATTCGCAATTTTTTATCGCTTTAAATGAATATCCTTTTATTTTTTGTTTTGTATTTCCTCTTTTTATATTTTGTTTTGCTGTGTTGAATTGGTATTTTAATTAAATAGGTATTTTCGTGCCATTGATGGATGGATTGATGGTGTGTATAAAGAGGTTTAGGCGAAAATTCACACAAAAAAAATGTATCCTCACGGGAGGAGCAAAAAGGAAATTATTATTTGCACAATTCCTATACATATATTGCTAGCTTAGCGATACCTTTAGCTTTAGGTGGTGTAGGGTTTTAGGATGAACGTATCTTTATTTCCAAAATCGATTTCTCTGTTAATTAATCATTTTGCACATCGACACTCATACACTCGCATATGAACGTACACTTAAACAAAACAAACAAACAAAAAATACAGAAACAATGCAAAACCGAATCAAAGCCCAAAATGAACAATAGAACGATAGATGTAGGGGCTTCAAAAGGTTAAAGATACTTTTTTGTATTTATGCGGGTGGATTTAGGAACAACGAATTTATAACGAACAAAAACACTCTGAATATCCTTTGATTAGGTTGGTTCGTAGGTAGGTACCTATAATTTTACAAATTTTTCTTTTGCAGGATTTACTCTCTAACGATATAAAGATATGTTGGTATTCTCGATTACATGAAACCATGAATTTTAAAGATAGGTATACATAGTCCTTTATAATTTATAAAAAAACAAAAATACTCGTTCGCATCTTAACAGGTGGCGCAGTTAATTATCATTTCAATTTTCTTAATTCTGATTCAATGATAGATATTTTGGTTGTTCTTGTTTTTATTTTGATTTGAAAACAGGATATTTGGATTAGTCAGAGTGGTAAAACGCGATTACATAGTTAGATTACTACGAATAGTGCCAGGACTCGAACGTCCCAACAAACCGACGAAGTATTAAAGACTAAAAACCTTACACACGCGAATGGATGGCGCTGCTGCTGCTGTGAATCAAACCGAAAAAGTATCTTTCTATCTTTTCGTTTTCGTGGTGTGTTTATGTGTTGTGTGTTGTGTTTCTCTGGCTAAACGGCGGCGCGGCACACCGATGAATTTTTGTCGTCACTGTCAGTCTCCGTATCTTCTCTGTTTATTTCTGCTATGGAGTTCAAATGGAGAACTGGTCTAAAATTATCATCATGATGGACGAATGGATTGAATGGTTTAAGTCAGAGGCAGAGCCGAATATATACCTATCTATCCTCTGTAGATTGAGAATTGTTTGTTTTTTGTTTACAACATTTTATTAAACTCTCTTTGCAGTCATCTGTATCTGACAGCATTGGGCCAATATGAATGTAGGTATATCTTTCATACATGCAACAGCAACCTTTATCTATTAGGTGATGGAAAATATTGCTTTTCCCTAGGATCTACATAGATTTTCCTATAGCCTCCGATATGTCAAAAAGAAGATATTTGTTGGAAGGATAGTATGATGTTATCTTAAAATTACTGTTGCTGTTGCATTAACCATGTTGGCCTAAGTTGGAGTACGCGCATGTAGAGTTTGATGGACTTAATATTTCCTTCAAAAAAAAATCGGAATCGTAATGAAATGGAAATTTATTTATAGTTTTTCATCATTCTCATATGAACGGAGATTGCAATTTTAAGAGAATTCTTTGTTGCGCATTTGCGCAGAGAGCATTTTATACCAATTCGACATTATTGGGCCGCCATCATTTATTTTATTAATGACAAAGAGTAATAATAATGTTTTTAATTATTTTTTATTTTATAATTTTGATAAACTTTTATAAAAAAAATGTTTCTACAAAGTAAAGTAAGAACTAGTATACAAAAATCATTAAAAATAAAAAAAAAATAAACAAAAGCTTGAATTAGTAAATACAAATGGGATTCATTTCCATTATAACATTTTAAGAGAATTCATTCATTTTTAATCATTAAAACCGATGAATGCTATGTAAAATTCATGACAATGCCAAAATAATCAGAACAGTATCAGAAGTAGGCTTTTACTTTTTATACAAAGATTTTTATAAAATATATAAAAATAGTAGTAAGATTTTTATTATTTTTTGGAAATGTACCTATTATTAAGAGTTTATAAATTGATACTAATTTCAATGCTATGATTCAAAAACAAATCAGCTAAACTCTTAAATGCGTTTCTCTTTCAATTCATTTGGATTAATTTCTATATTCAAGATTTATTTTTAAGGATTTAGTAATAAACTTCGCTTAAGTTCCATAATCCACAAGTTATTTGTAAAGTGGTCGAAATAAATTGATACTCCTTAAAGCAATGCTCTCTTGAAATAAATTGTAGTTCATTCGTTATCAAACAATTTATTTTTTCCATTTGTGGAACGTAGGTTAGTTGACCAATTTTGAGTTTAAAGAAATACAATATTCATTCTAACTCGAGGATAAATGTGACTATTCGAACTCGAAATTTCTCTCAAAGATTTGATAGTGGTTTAAAATGTTCATAAAATGAAGAAGATAAAAGAGAGGAGATTTAAAATGAATTATGGAATATTTCGAAAGAGAACGAAGTAAAGTAATAATAACTTTAAGATTAAATTCTCGATGTATTTTTAAGGATTTAATATTAAACCCCGCTTAAGTTCCACAATCCAAAAGTTATTTATAACATTGTTTCGAAGTAAATTGTTACTCTTTAAAACAATGTTCTCTTTAAATTTATTTAAGTTCACAGTTCACTCGTTATTTATAAGCCCATATATTTATTTCAAAGAGCTGAACCATTTGTGGAATGTAAAATATAAGTGAGTTTTGTAATTTCGAATTAAAGGAAATACAAAATTCATTCGAATTCGAAAATAACTTTAAATTTTCGAATTCGAATGCTTATATTCATGATAAAAGAGAAAAAACTATTTGTGGAATGTAGAACATAAGTTAGTTGACAAATTTTGAACTCAAGGAAATATACAAAATTCATTTGAATTCGAGGATAACTATGACCATTCGAACTCGAAATATCTCTTACTTGAGGTTGAGAATTTTCAAAAAATAAAGAAGTCAAAAGAGGAAGGTGTTAAAATAAAATTTCGGAATATTTTAAAAGAGAACCAAGTAAAGTAAAAATAACAAAATAAATTATCATTGAATGAATTAACAGAAGGAAAAATAAAGAAAACAGCAAATTCCCGACAAAACACAACCTGTTGTTTTGAGGTACATGAAGTTAGGTCTACAATAGGATCTTTTGAAGTTCAAACTGGGAACCTATTCAATACATGGCTTTAGTTGTTGTAATATTAACAAATATTACATTTAAGACGATTTTGTCTTTAATATTAATTCATTATATTTCCTTAGCGGTACAAAAATAATTGGTAGGTACTTAATGGTCAAATAAACTGAAGAACACTCGTAGTTAAAATGCCATTTTTTTAGATGCACATTCGCATTTTCTACAAGTTGTACTCCGATTGTTTTGTGGAAAAATACATTTTAAAATACCTACATTTTTCCAAACATAACCAACAAAATATTCAACCAAATGTTTATTTTCATTAATTTTGTTGACTATATTTATTGCATAGGTACATACCAGTGTTTTGGACCAAGATTCATCAAATTTAATCATTTTTATATTGTGTTCCTCGTTCTGAAGGAATTTCACGCAAAGAAATGAGCAGATTTACGTTTGGAGAATAATAAGAACAGTGCTGTTTTAAGGCCAAAATAAAGCACTCACTTATGTATTTTTTGGGCAAGTTTGTGACGCTGTTATGCTATTGTACAACGCTAATGTTCCCTGTCAGCTACAGTTGCCGAATGATAAAATCTGTTTGGTTACTGCTTCGTAGTTTGACCCTTGGAACAGCAGGAATTTACCAAAAATTATGGGTGAAAATAGTCTTTTTATCTGCCGGGTAAGTTAATAAACTTAATTGCCACATCTAAGAATCGAAAGAATTAGCATGGGGAGAGGCTAATTCTTTCGATTGACATTGAGAGGTAGAATCGAATTTCAGAGCAGTGGTATCATTTTAAACTTTTTCTTTAAAATTGAATTTGGAAAAAGCTGCGTTTTATATTATGTTCACCAACTCTGTTTTACCTTCATTCATAAATTTGGAATACCTCTGATCAAGTTTCAAAAATATTGTCAGTCGATTTGGTGATGTCGTTTCTGGGCCGTGATTCAACCCTTTGTCGATTTTTTTTTTGTTTGGTGTTTCAATCAAAACTTTACAGGCCAATCCATCCTAGCATTCAGCTCTCGGAAGCCATCACAAATGTCTTGAAAACTTAAAGCAACAGAATACGCTTTCATCAAAACTTAATTTCTTTCATGTTATTCCTTTTGCAAAATTGTGATCAAGTGAGTCATTCACTTGTGTGTGTGTTTATTTTTCAAAATAAACATCTCACTCTTATGCAAAAAAAAATCCAAATCCAAGTGTCAGACATAATTCTCATATAACTGTCAAACCTGTCAACACATATATTTTAAATGAACAACTGGTAACCGCAACAAACATACATAATGAGAAACCAAAGTGTGTTCCTGCTGCCCCATATCTTAATGAGGGTCTTTTCAAATGAAAGTGTATTGCATCCTTTATGTATGTCTTTATATAAAAATAAATACATTTGTATGTATATAAGTAGAGTTTATACACGTAGCCATAAGAAGTATTCACGTAATCCAATCAATATGTTGAATTTGTGTGTGGGAAATCTTTTGTGGTTCGTGTCGATGACACATAAAAGTAATCGTATCCAGTCATCATCATATGCGATGAAATCTTGAAATTCAATATCTGAACACGATGTATTGGGTGTCAAATGTTTCAATAAGTTCATGCGCGCCGCCACTCGTTCAGGTCTGGGCATGGCAGCCTGCTGGTATCAGCATGGGTGCTCTCTTCGATCAAAGTCGAAGATCATTCCAACGATTTGAATCTTACAGTTCTTTTCCTATATGAACATAAGGACCATGAGGTTGTTGAGGAATTGTTGTTGTTTTTCATTTATTTTGCATCATCAATAATGTGCCAAGGTGTAGACGTAAGATCAATGCATTGTAATCAAAAGGTAAAAATACAATACTTTGTAGACCTAAGACGGAAAAAGTATTGTTCCTGGTGAAACATTTGATTTTTTTACGGAGTTTGGAATGTATTAAACTTATTTTTATTTTGTTTTTCAGATAATGAATAATCTTTGAGTAGTGCGAAACTAACTTTATTAAGCGGTCGTGAGTAATCGACAGAAAGTACAACTTTTAAACCATAAATTTATAAAACTGGATTAAGAAAATTGTTTGATTAAGAGAATTCTTTGCCAATTCAATACAAACAACACATTTTAAAACTGTGAATAGAGTCTTAGTCGTACCTACGCTAATTTTTTTGTTTGAAAAACAAAACTTAGACATTTGTTAAAAACAATTTATGTATAGTTAAGGCACTGAGGCGTATATAATTGTCCTTATTCTGGAACAATTCAAGTGCAAAAAGAGGATGTGGAACTGCAATGACAAAATATGATAAGCTCATTAAATTCCGACCTAAACAGCAATGGGGATTAAAAAACGGTGTGGAATTTAATGCTTCGAAAACCCAATGCTGTCTTGTATCGTTAAAGCGAGATACACCTCCATTGCTATTAACCATGTATAGCTCTTGCATCAATGAGACTGAACACCTCGATATTCTCGGTATGTGTGTCACCAACCACCTCTTGTGAAATGATCACATACGCGATGTCGCTAAAAATGCCGCAAGGTATTTGGGTTTCCTTAGGCGATGCAAGATATATTTCACCCCTTCTGATCTGGCTGTTATCTACAAGACTAACATGCGTCCAAAGCTTGAGTATAACTCCCATCTCTGGGCTGGTGCTCCTGCAACTTACTTAAGACTCTAGGATGTGGATTGAACGTAGAGCATTTAAATTGATAGATGATAATATCATCATAAGTTCATTTACTTCGCTTGAACACCGTCGTAAGGTCTCTTGTCTGACCCTTTTTTACCATTATTTTAACGGCTTATGCTCTGGTGAAATAGCAAGTTGCATTCCTCCCCTTAAACAGTTCAACCGTAATACTCGCGCTTCTAGGAAGGCTCATTAGTATATCCTCGAGCCCAACTTCGGCCGTACTGTCAAATACAGAGATTCGTTCTTTAGCCGTACTACGCGAATGTGGAATGCGTTACCACACTCTGTCTTTCCTAGTCATTGCAATATTCAGGAATTCAAAATCAATGGGCGCCGACATCTCCTTTTAAAACCTCCCTCCACTTTCTAGTGTTCACACTGTGCCTCTACAGTGTATGTTTATATAAAAAAAAAGCTGGGATGCGACCCACACTGATAAACTTCCCATCCCGTCTGTCGATTTGTCTTTCTTAAAAGTTTTTAGGTTTTCGTGTTGGTTAAAAAAAGTTGTCAGTTGAATTAAAAGTTTAAAATTACCAACAATATTTTTCATATAAAGAAATAGTTTAGTTTGGAAACTAATTTTGTAAAATAGATTTTTTAGTCGAAAACAAATTATTACTAATTTTAGCAGCATTTCTTAAATTTTTACAAATTAGATGAATGAAATTCATTTGAGAGATATCAAGAACCGAATATCAATTTTTACCAAATTTGAGTATTATTTTTTGTAGATTTTATTTTCTTATGAAAAAAGGACTATTGGATTTTTTTAAAAAAATTACTGACAATATTTTTTGTGAAATAAAAAAAGTTTGAAGACAATATTTTTAATTTTTGAAAAGATTTTTGAGTCGTAAGTAAATTTTTACCAAGTTTTAGTATTTTTTTTTTGTTCGGTTTTTATTTTTTGTAAAAAAAAAACTTTCAAATCAACTTTTCTCAAAATTTAACTGAATGCTGACAACAATATTTTTTAAAAGATTAAAGTAGTTTTAATCCAATATCCAATAATTTTTGAAAAGATATTTGAGTCGAAAATCAATTTTTACCAAATTTTAATTAATTATTTGTTCAGGTTTTAATTTTTTTTTTTAATTTGTAAAGAACTTTCAATTCGATTTTTCTCAAAATTTTAGCAGATATTAAAAACTTTAAAATTGTTTTGGAGATAAAATCATTTTGTATTCGTAAAATTTTCGAGGTGATTCATTTTTTTTTAGTTTTTCTGATTTATAAGAAAACTGTTAATTGGATTTTTTTCAAATAATATATTTATTTGGTATCACGTTACAATATCTAATATATAAAATTTTCCTGTCACAGTGTTAGTTGGCATACTCCTCCGAAACGGCTTAACCAATTTCAATGAAATTTTGCATATGCATTCGGTAGGTCTGAGAAAAGGTTTTTATCTATTTCTTATATTCCTAAGTGCTATGGTTGAATTGCATCAACATCGTACACGGTGCAACAATCTTACGATAGTATTCAGTGACGCTATATACAATGAAGTATTGATTTCTATTGAGAATCTTTGCATTATCATTGCCAAACTACCACTCAGTCATTTCGGTATGCATTCACCAAATCGAAATGCATCTGATTTAATAGGCACTAAATTGAATGAAGAACAAGGAACACAGTGCTGAAACAGTGTAAAATTATCATCCGTGTTAAATGCACTATGGCACACAAACTTTCGATTGAGCAGTTGGACATGACAATAAAAGCTATACAAAACAACGACAGACTATTTGACAGCACTTTTTCCAGGAAATGTGTAGTACCCGTGGCATGATGGTTAGTGCGTTGGACTATCATGCAAGGGGTCTTGGGTTCAAACCCTACCTGTGCCACCTTAATTAAAAAAAAAAAAAATAATTTTCGCGGGTACTGCCTCTTGCAAGGAATTGACAAATCCTTAAAGAGTAATGCTTGTCATGAAAAAGTGCTTTCTCAAAACTAGCCGTTCGGATTCGGCCTAAAATTGTAGGTCCCTTCCATTCCTGATAACAGTACTCGCACACAGGAATGGTTGAGAGTTGTAAGTCACTAGGCCCTGGTTCACAACGGACTGTTGCGCCACCCCATTTGATTTGATTTGATTTTCCAGGAAATATTGCGTAATCTTGAAAAATGCTTCAAGATCCATCCGCTGAAACATTCTCAAAACAACTGTTAGATATAGGCGACGGAAAAGTTACTACAGATTATACTGGATGCATAAAATTACCGATCGATTTCTACACGATTATTGATTCACAAGATGCTCTAATTGGCCAGATATTTCCCGATATACACAGACAAAATAGAAATCTTGAGTGGCTTTCAGAAAGAGCAATTTTAGCAGCAAAAATGGGGATGTCAACGAATGAACTCTCAAGATACAACATTTGTTAACACGAGACTTGATGTCATACAAATCTATTGATACAGTTTGTGATGCTATCGAAGTTGTAAATTATTCAACTGGGTTTTTGAGCTTATTGGATTTACCAGGCATAGCACCGCATAATCTGGAACTGAAGGTTGGATCTTCTGTAATTTTGTTTCGTAGTTTGAACCCCCTATACGGTTGTGCAACGGCACGTGATTAGTAATTAAAAAATTAATGAAATTAATGAAAAACATTATCAATGCCATAATTCTAAATGGCAAATTTCGAGGGGGTCCCTATCGTATTGGTATATGCAATTTAATAAATTAAAAAAATGCGTTTGGTGATTTTTATTTTAATTTTGTGCTATATAGTGCTATATAACTATTTCACTTATGTACCACATCCTTACACACTAACAATAAGTTGTTTCTTTCCAGCAAAATATTCTCTAGAAATTATTTATATGACAAAACAACGTTTGTCGGGTCAGCTAGTATTATATAAAATTTAATTAAAGTCTATAGCGTTTTTGGTTCGTAAGATATTTATTTGAAGTCGATATGTGTTCTGGTTCTTGAGCTATGGACAGGGAAAAAAAACGTCGCGAACGTACGGAAGTACTAACGTACGTACATACATATCCATAGTAACTTCCTCGGAGGAGACATGGTTCTAATTTTCTTTATTTAAATAATGTATTGTAAAGATTGCTTAAAACATAAGCATTTTCAAAAGTTAAGAAGAATGCATTTTCACATTCCTTGTAGCGTACCTGTCAAGCTATGAACTGAAAATGGCCTTTTTTTAAGCTGAATTCAATTTTTAAAAGATTTATTTTTCTTTAACATGGGGCGTCAACTTGATGTGCTTCTGTTTAAGACTAAGTACGAAGAATTATACACAAAGAGATATCAAGTTATTTAGATTTTGGAAGCTTACATAAAGAAATGTAAACCTTCCTATCAAAATTCGAATTCTTTTTTGAACTTATAAACCTATCAGATAAAAAAATTAATCTCATGGATCGAAAAGCCCGTTTACAAAAATTTCCTGTCAATCAGTCCTAAGCCCATATCACTTATCAAACTTATAAAATGTGCTGTACATTTCGAACTGAATAAATACCGATATGCGATTAACTATATGAAGTGCATTGGTTTAGTCATAAATATTAGAGAAGAATAAAGCAATTCTGGACGGAATCATGATAAGATTCATTTGCATGCCTCCAAATATACTCGTAATATGATGATGCTAATGGGCAACAGCTCACATGTATGTAGGTATAGCAAAGCTACCCGTATAAATATGTATACAAGAAGGAAGGTACGCAAACGATTATTTTACTATAAGGAGTGTAGATATATGATTGTTTTGTGAAATTTATAATTCTATGAATGCGTTTGCTCTTCTAAACGATTTCATTTCCATATACCGTTTACCATGCCAACCAACGAGGGCAATCGTTAAAACAACTCAATGGTAATTCTAATAAGCCGTCCATTAAATCCTCATTAAAAATAAACATCTTCCATCCCATCGACATATGGAAATGGAATTCTCTAGAGCTGGACGACCGATTCTATTCTTAAATAAATCATATGTTCCTACATGTATTCGAGCCGTTCGTTCGTCCGATAAACCACTTCAACTGGTCGTAGTGATATTACAGCTCTTATATAGATGCCAGAGCTCCTGATGGAACTGGGGTATATATGGTGCTGGTACTCGAGAAACAGTGAGGAACATTTCACATTCGTTTAATCATCATCGTTATCATCAGCATCATCGATGATGATGATGATGTCGATGGATTTCTAATCGCATTTAGCTCTCTTCAATTCAGACAAGCTCAATCGGTCGTAAAAATGGGAACACATATTCATACTTATATATCTCAGACTTCTTACTCCATCTTCGTCCTGTATTTTGTTGTGGACAGAGAAGGAATTGCTTTTCCCTCAAATATACTACTTGCTGACTTCACTGAGGAAGATAAAAAAACCTACACAATACGAAAAGCAGAAAAGCAGCCACACCGCTTCCACAAATGAACACCGGATATTAAACATTTCAAAACAATTCCAAGATTAATCCTGAACGATTCCCTGTCATAGCAACAACGACGAACTCCGCAACATATACTTATGTATACTTATACCTCTACCTATATTCCTATTCCAGCTTATAGTCTTGGAGTCTTTCTTTTTTTCCAATGAAACCGAAATGCTCGTCCGATAGAATATCATCGTTGATGAAAAGCGGCAGAACATCAACACAGCATAGCACGACCGGCCGGCCCAGCATCAACATCAGCTTCAGCTGGTCGGTGGTTATGGAGAGTTTTTATTACTCATTGTTGGATCATTGTAATGAATTACGCTCAGCCGATCTAATCCCTAGAAATGGGGGCGACCTCTATCAGACATCAGAGCATCGAGGAGGGTGATGCCTGATGCCTCTGATGAGCTCACTTGGTGAGGTTCTTTGTGGGATATATGGGAATCAAAGTTCCACGCAGAGATGACGATTCTTAAAGTTTTATAATTGCTATGTCATTGACATGAGTGTTTGGTTGGGCGTTTGCGCTGCGCTGATGGACTTAATGCTGTAGACCCTTATAGAGAATTCGGACGAGGTGTTCTTTTCAAATGTCAGTTTTGTTGAAAGAATTAAATCGGATCAACAAATATTGTTTTGACAGTTCTTGGGGATTTGTGTATAAGAATTTCAAATGAGGCCCGCAGTTGAACTCGTAAACGCTAATTAAGAACACAAAATATGTACATGTATATGTGTGTGTTTGAGTGTGTCCGATAGAAGAGATTTGTAATAAATGAAGAAAGGTGTAAGAATTGATTGAAAAATGAATAAATAAAACTTTATGTTCTTTATGGTCAATGTTTACTTTGAATTATTTAGATTAATTGTAGTAAAGCTTTTATTATTGTGATTATACAATGCGTAGGTTAGATAAAGGTGATATTTTTCAAAACTTCGTTTTATTTAATGCCATACAAAAAAGTAGTAATGATTGGCAAAGAATTCTTAATAAGGTTATTTTCTTCAACTTATTGTTGGAGGTGGTTTTATCGGTTGAATTGAAAATTTTGACATTACTAGCAAGGTCCCCAGAATCTGCCACCAAAAACCACTGATATTTGTTTTTGTTTGATTAAAATAAATTAATTAATCGGATGCTTTACGTTGAAGAGTAATACAAATGTGTTAATAATTTTGTATAGGTTTCCTTTTTGTATTTTAGACAATAGTCAATAAATGAAGTTGGTGATTTTTTCAGACTGGGAAGGATACAATGCAATATAAAGGCTTAAAAATGGGTTTTTCTATGCATTTGATTCATTAAGGGCAAGTTTACGTTTGGTTTGGTAAAAGACCAATAAATTCCATTTCTCACATATTAAAAATATAAATAATATTTATAAGTTTGTTCTAAGGACGATGTGTATGTGTCAATGATTAATAAATGTAACATTTGTCTATGTATTCAAAAAGATGGAAAACGTTTTTGTAGTTTTTATAAATAAAAAAGTTTTACCTTAATAAAGGGTGATTTCTTAGCTGTTATCATTTTGGCAACATTCGTTTAAACAGCTGACCCACGTTTCGTGTTTTGATTCACTGTCAAACATCTACAGTTTGGTCAATAATTTAACCATGAATCGTCTTAAGAACGAACAACGCTTGCAAATTATTGAATTTTATTATCAAAATGTAAAGAAACTTCATCACGCGCTTCCATTTAATTGTGTTCAGCACCGAAGCTCATTTTTGTCTCAATGGGTACGTAAATAATCAGAATTGTCGATTTTGGAGTAAATATCAGCATTACAAGAGCTACCAATGCATGCAGAAAAGTCACAGTTGTGAATGGTGAGCTTTGCCGTAAGATGATATTCAACTTTTTTTTTGCCCAAATGCAAGACCTTGACTTGGATGAAATGTGGTTTAAACAAGACGGAGCCAAATGTCACACAGCCTCCGCAACAGTGGATTTATTAAGTGCCGAGTTCTACCTTTAGACTACATGTCTATCTCGACAAGCCCACTTCAATGGACGAATTGGAAGACAACATTAAAGCATTTATTGGTAAGATACCGCCCGAAAAGTTGGAAAAATATGTTAGGTTAAAGTGGCTGTCCAAGATGGAAACGGACACACTTAGGCCACTTTAATGGCCCATTGTGATACCACATGAATCTTGAGGCTACCTCCTAAGCTCAATGGAACCAGTTTGAGTCCCTTACACGGAAAGAAGTGCATAGCATTTATGACAATGCTAGTATGGCCTGGAGACTCATACTAAAAAAGTATCTGTGGCATTATTATATTTTCTTGCAACAACTCCTATAAGTATATGGGATTATTTACTATACTGTATGGTACTACAATCTTTGCTTGCCACAAATGGGCGCATAGTACGTTTGACAAAACAGCATTGCCTTCAGCCACATACTGTGTTGGAGATGTCGAAATGCTACTTGTTTTTTCCTCGATAATTTATGATAATTGATACCCTTTCCTATTAGATAGTGTCCTGTAGAAATATCAAGCACCTTGAACGTTGCTCCATTAGAGATGATCGACAGTTATGGACTGTTATAGAGTTTGTAGAGACGGAGTCCAGTGATTTGATAGTAGCCTGACTATCTGAGAAAATATGGATATCAGATGTTGATATCACGTTTTCTTTAAGCCAGGACAAGACTTTTTTTATTGCCAAAAGTTTTGGCTGGAACACGCTACAATGATTGAGAAGGCAGAATAAGAGACTTAATTTCAGACGTTCAGAGTAGGTACACACCTCCACCAACCCCTTCTTTTGGTGATAAGAGTATGATAACATTTCAGCATTTGCATGAAATAATCTTCAAACATTAAATTACATAAACTGTACTATGGGCTAAAATAAAGAGTTCATGCATTTGTTTGAATTTTATGTTATTTTTTTGAAACACTTTCTGATAGCTTTTAAAAAATTACCCTATAATGTGTGGATCCAAAAAGGGACACGCGGGTTTTGATGCAGCATAGTATCAAGAGAAGGAGTAAAGAAATTTACTTAAAATAAATTGTATGTATTGTATGCTACCCATATTGATAACTTCCCATCCCGTCTGTCGATTAGTCTTGCTTAAAAGTTTGTCTATATATATTACCAAATTTGCGTACTATTTTTTGTAGATTTTATTTTTTATGAAAAAAAGGACTGTTGGATTTTTATATAAAAATTACTGAATATGGAAAACAATATTTTCTGTGAAAATAAGTTTGAAGCCAATATTTTTGATTTTTGAAAAGATATTTATGTCGAAAATCATTTTTTATTAACTTTTGTTAATTTTTTGTACAAAAACTGTCCATTCGATTTTTTTCAAAATTTTACTGAATGTTAACAACAATATTTTTTGAAAGATGAAGATAAAGCCAATATCTACATTTTTTGAAAAGATATTTGAGTCGAAAATCAATTTTTACCAAGTTTTATACATTTTTTTAGGTTATTTTTTGTAAAAAAACTGTCATTTCGATTTTTTTTTCAAAATTTTAGTGAATGTTGACAACAATATTTCTTATAAGATAAAATTAGTTTGAAGCCAATATTTCAATTTTTTAAAAAGATATTTGAATCGATATTCAATTTTTACCAACTTTGAGTAATGTTTTTCTTTTTAGATTTTTATTTTTTATAAAAAAAACTGTCAGTTTGATTTTTCACAAAATTTTATCAGATGTCAAAAACATTATTCTTCGTTGCACAAAATTATTTTGGGGATGAAATCATATTTTAGTCGTAAAAATTTGAAGGTGACAATTTTTTTTCAGTTTTTTGATTTATAAAAAAATACTTCTTTGATATCACGTTACAATATATTATATAAAATTTAATTCAAGTCTCTAGCGTTTTTGGTTCGTAAGATATTTAGGGTTTACCACAATTTTCACCTTTTTTACTTGCGACATATAGGAACTATATGGCAAGTTTTGCATTCGTGCAAAATTTCGAACTCGAGATTTTAATCAAACATGATATTACGATGGTAGACAAGTCGAAAAAAGTGGGTCCCGCGATTCCGTCCGGTCGGTTTTGTCTGTCTGTCCACGCTCCTACAGCCTAAACCATTGGGTCGATTGAGTTCAAACTTTGAAGTTAAGGTTTTGAGCAGATTCGCATGTAGCGCAACTGTATCGGATTAACGAATATGATATATTTAATCAACAATCTATTTTAAAGTGTCTATCAAGAAGTAATATCTTGGTCACTTTGTATATGTGATTTTAAAATATTATTCTTTACGAATAAGGTTGTTTCACACATAATTTACTTTCCTTCGCCTATATAAACTTAGTACAAGTTAAAGAAACGGGCCAGAAAGAGTATATGTTTTTTCAACGTATACACATTGTACCTATTTATAAAGGTATAACGTACAACTTCTACAACTACTGCTTACGTATCACTTCATAACTAAAATCCCAAACGCACAAAAGCCTGACTGTAAACAAAACATCAATAGCAATTTCTTGTACCTGTTCGTATGCTTGTTATTTTTTTAAACTTTAACAAAATAAATAAACTGAACGTAAAAACTCCATGTTAGCGCTGAAAACTTATAGTAAAGAAGGAATGTAGTATGTACCTTTTAGCTACCAATAACATTCCTTCATTATCATCATAAACATGGTTTTATCTATCTATCTGCATAAAGCTAATCTCGCCAATGAACTATTCTTTATTCGTTTTAGACATCTACCTACCTGTTACCTAACTACACAACCAATAGGCGATCGCTTTACAATTTAAACATTCATGGTCATGCCTCTTTCTTATCTTATTTATTTTCCGTCCTGGTTCTTCGAATATGAAATTACAATAAAGCTATCTAAAAGAAAAAAGCTTTGAAGGAATAAGTTGAATCTATATGAATCGCATCGTGGCTTTATACATAATACAAACCATTTTTCATATGCAAAGATCGTACCCAAGTAAAAGCAGACTTACGAATGTAAATAAAAACAAATATCGGTAAAAGATCCTAAACAGCTGACGTAAGCATGCAAACATTTGTTTCATCCCCTTATTAGATACAATATTAAGCCATTTTGTTTGTTATATAAAGTGCACTGATATAAATAAAAAAAAAAAACAAATTTATCAACCTTCATATGGTAGCTCTTTATGTGAAAACATATACGAGGATAGACTCAAATAAAATGAAGGAAATTGTGTTGTCTTTTTGGGTCGAAAATTAATTATCTCGCTTATTCTACTGGCTGCTTAGGGGAATGGGAATAATATTTTTCTCTCGCTCCCGCTGAATTTCAGTCCCACCCAGTCGTGCATTTTATTTCAAACTGCTATGGTAAAAAAAAACACTCACGCAATTTTCTTGAGAGCCCTTTCTGCATCTTTCTGCCTTATTATCTGTATAACAAAAATGATTTGAAATCGATATCTCTTCTGGTTCTTGAGCTATGGACGACGAAAAAAAACGTCGCTACGTACAGACTTACGAACGTACGTAAACACGCACGCACAGACATCTTTCTAAAAATCTTTTATCTCGACTCTAGGGTCCTTGAAACGTCGAGAAATGTCAAAATTTTCAATTTGACAAATCGGACCCATTACAATAACTTCATATGGAAGGTTAATAAACTGACGCAACTGACAATAACGCTGTCGTCTCGAATTGAATTTCATCTTTAATATTATAAATTCTTAGAAAATTTGAATTAGTTTAAAAATATTTAAACTACATATCAGTTCCTTTTCTAGTTAAAAAAATGGAAACAAAATGTTTCTCAGCTCAAAAGTCTTACAAAAAAGAAATAATACCACTTTTGAAATATATATTTGTATAGCACGAAGAATATCATTTTTGACATCAAGGAAAAAACACCCCTGCGTAACCACCTTTCTGAGTAAAAGGTATTTGTCAAGCCTATATCCAAAAAAGTTCTCATCCTCGATTTAGAGACCAAACGCACTTGCATCACTTATTTTCAAGGTCATGCAAACGCTGATATCAAGAAATATCTCGGACACGTCTTCTTAGGTTCATAACACTGCTCTTTAGAATATGAATCTCATACAAATTTGATCTGGACAGTATTGCAAAATGTAGAGTAGTAGAATTTAATGCGTAGAAAACTAAATGCCTCAACATAATTTACTACCTTTGCCCACTATTAATGATTGATTTTTTCATCAAGGAGACTGAAAACCCCAAAATTTTCTCTATATATGTATATCAAAAACCACATTTCTTGGAAGAATTGCATACTTGATGTCGCCAAAAATACAACTTTGTATGCGTTTTGATTTAGCAAGCGATGCACAATTTTGCTGTTACCTAAGATTTATATCGTCATTGAGTAAAAGTCCCTTTTCTTGGATGGTGCCCCTGCAACATACTTAAATCTTTTGGATTATATGTAACGAAGAGCATTCAAATTGTTTGGTGAGATATTTACGTCACTTTTAAGCCGTCTTTAAATTTCTTACTCTTTTTCACTGCTATTTCAATACACTATTTTTCTCATAATTGCATGTTTTATTTAAACAACACGAGTAAGATTCGTAAAGATTTTTCTGCACAATAAATAAATATTAAAGTCTGATGTTTCTAAGCAAAAGACTTCAACTCTATTCATTCTCAATTTCTCATCCATACTTCAACAATAATTTCAATCAAATATTGAATCCCATAAATAGACAGAGAAAAGACAAGATGACATACAACATAACACACAGCATCAAACCAAGTCATAAAATATCAAAAAATAAAATATATTTTATATTAAAAAAAAAGAAAGAAAAACTCTCCCCACTATGATCCTCTTTACTATCAATTATGTTCAATTAAGTGATGAGCCAGACATGTAACTTATCTTCTTCTTTTATGAACCAAGGAGACTAGAACTTCATTTTTATTTTCTTATATATAAAGAGAATAAAAATAAAATCGAAAAAGCACAAAAATAGTGCAAAAAAAAATCCAATAAATAAATAAACCAAAGAATAGAACAGAACTTTTCAAAGACGGATTGAAAATGCACCTTTTCTCTCTTGGGAACAGAACAAACGTAAATCCTTTTTAGGTACTGTTAGTGTGTATGTATTCGTACACAAACGTATTGAATGTTGCAATCATTGCTTTAAGTCTGAATAAATACATCTCTCTATCTAACTGTATATCGTTTTCGTTTATAATTGTTACCTCTATAAATTTAACAAGAGTTGAGTTCTATATTTTGTTCTTATACACATACATATATGTACGTAGAAGTATAAACTGAGGCATGTGCTTTTCTTAGAAAGGGTTTATCCTTTCTTTATACCTAACGTCCTATCCTTTCTATTTTTCTCTGGACACTATGGATGGATATTGGACATCACATAGGACATAGGTACTGTGCTTTCAAGTGAAATCTTCATTTTCTTTGGTTAAATCCGGTTTTTCTTTTCTTTTGCTTCGATCACGATTTCCAGAATTGGAAACAAAAAAAATACGTAGGTATATCACAAGCGTGTCCTGAATTATGGCCAGAGTAGGAAAAGGTACACACACAAAGCAGATATAACGGTCGGTTTCTGGTTGCATTTTCATTGTCAGCCATATGAACTGGACTAAGTCGATGTCCACGTCCAGTTTATATCTCAAAGAACAGCGTTGTTATACTCATCCATTTATTATTTTGTTTTATAGAAACAAAAAATATGAGGAATACAAATATTGAACAACTTTTATGATGAGGGACACGAATTAAAAGCTTGAGTTGATTTACTCCAAAGTGTTACCAATACTTGATAATTTTTTGAATTTGTATCGTTTTAATTATGACTTTTGGTACAAAAAAACCGTAAAGAGAAAGATAGCTTTCACAAATTATTTTTAACATTTCTGTTTCAGAAATTTAACCATCAAGCACTGCCTTTGGTCCAATTCTAGGAATATATCCCGAGTGAAAGATGATGCATACAAAAGATTGGAGAAGTATACATAACATAAAAATAGGATAAAGATGTACCTATTTGATTCAAGTTGTTATTTTCTTGGCATTAAACTTTGTACAATTCATTTGGGGGGTGGTTATTGAAATGGCAAATATGGTACTAGTACTTTGAGTTTGAGATTGAGGGTGGTTCTGATGGCCATCTTAAAAAACATTTCATCTATCGAGTAATTGTTAGAAATAATTTTTCTTGAGATTTCTCGAGTAAACGTTCCTTACCTGTTTGTGCGTTCAGTATTTTTTTTTTGTATATCTGTATTCATGGCTACGAGATAAAAGCAAGACGCTTTGCGATTTAACTTTTCAAGTTAGTTCTATTTTTCAAAATTCCATCCCCATTGTTATATTTTTCTATATGAATTGGTATAGGTACATCTTATATAAACTACTTAACCCATTTCCAATAAAAATGGACAAACTTGCACCAATTTAGTCGTCAGCAATTTTTAAATTACTTCTACCTTCTTTTTTGAAAACATTCTTATACATACTCAAAACTCGTACATCTATATGTTTGTCTATTGTTGCGAAGTGAAGAAAGTGCTTAATTATTGTTTTTGAAAAATTTCAGTAGAAAAATATAGAATGAGAAACTTGGATTTTGTACAACTACTTGAACTTTTAATTAAAATTCTTTTATTTTTCTTTTCATTATAATTGTCTGAGTATTGTCTGATTTAAGCTTCAAAAAATATTATAAGGTATTTCTTTATTGTTTTTGTTTTAAATCAACTGAAATAATGATTCCAATGCAATTGCTGTGAAATAAATAAAATGTATGTAGATAATATCTCAGCTCTAGAGTATTACGTCTGTTATGACAAAGACTATATGCTAAATGGATATTGTTTTCAGTGTCCTACTATTTAAATTAAATTAAGGACTTCAATATGTATTGCGAAAGAAAGTACTTCAACTATTTAGAACTCAAGTGAAGTTGAAACAAAACATCATGTCGAAATAAAGGAGCAGATTTTAGAAAAAAAATTGTAAGGAATGGAAATTTAATAATCCAAAAATGATTCACGAAGTATGTTTCTGAAAAATTTGACCACAGATGCTTCTATAGAATACTCATTAAAGAAATCCACAAAGCAACTACAGAGACCCCAGGCTCAAACCCCAATAAAATCTCAAGATGACAAATGAATCAGAAACAAAACATTAATCTCTTTTGGAATATCCTGCGAATGTTTTTAAGCCATTCCCAACAAATACTGTTAAAAATTTCTTAAAGTTTTTTGATAATAACAACTAACAGCAGAAGTCATTGGTATACCTTAAGAAGGAACGACTTGAACAGAAGTAAAATCTTATAAGCCAATATCGCTTATATGGATCATGGCAACAATTTTCTAAAGAGTATTATAAGCTTAACATTATTAGCAAAATAATTATTTTCGACTACATTGTTAGATGTTGTTCAAGAACTTTTCAAGTTTTGGGACTTGAGTACAAATGGTATATAGGGACTTTCAGAGGCAGTACTACAAATACTAAAATCTCTTGTTACGAACAAACTCTTTAAAGTAAGTAACGACCCAAAGAATCGTCCTAGGGCCAACCTTGTAACTTTTATAAATATTGGATATTCATGTTGATATCATAGTTATCATGACCACCTTTGCTGATAATACCGCAATATTGGTGTCAAATATACCCTTCGCAAAGGCTACATAAAATTGTAAAATGAAGTCGATAAAGTAAGTGCGTACCTAGTATTAATTTCTATAAATAGTAAAATTACCATGTATAAGACACTTATTACCCCATTCTTAATTATGACGTTGAGGCTAAAAGAACTAGTCAAGGTAAGATAAGAACGTCTTAGAATGCAGTGAGCGAAAAATTTGTTGGGTGATTTTAGATGGCGAGTGAATGTGAAGATATAACGACGAACTGTACGAGCTGTCCATCGACACTGATCTGGTCAAAAGAATAAAAGTCTAAGGACCAAGATAGCTCGGTCATGTAGAGCGAAAGGTCTTCAAATCTAATATCGAGAGACAGCGCAGTGGAGGAATAACGCAACTTATGTTAATGGACGCATTTGGGAGATGACCTCAACTAACTCGGAGCGTAAAACTAAAAAAAACTAGTCAAGGACCGAGTTGATTCCAGATACATATTGGTTAGGGACCAGGTCCGTCTATAATTAAGAAAGTTATAAGTGTGTTAATTTTGTTTTCTTTTTTTTTTTTAAACACACACTCAAGGGTATATTACTACCCTTATTATGCAGAGACACAGTGTGAGTACTAGGAAGAGGAGAGAGGGTTTAAAAGGAGATGTCGGTGCACATTGGTTTTGAATTCCTGAATATTGCAATGACTAGGAAAGACAGAGTGTGGTAAGGCATTTCACATTCGCTTAGTACGGCTTGAGAACGAATCTCTGTATTTGACAGTACGGCCGAAGTTGGACTCGAGGGTATACTGATGAGCATTCCTAGAAGCGCGAGTATTACGGTTGAACTGTTTAAGGGGAGGAGTGCAAGAGGCTATTTCACCAGAGCATAAGCCGTTAAAATAACGGTAAAAGAGGGTCAGACAAGAGACCTTACGACGATGTTCAAGCGAAGTAAATAAACTTATGATGATATTATCATCTATCAATTTAAATGCTCTACGTCCAATATTATCCAAGAGGATTAAGTAAGTTGCAGGAGCACCAGTCCAGAGATGGGAGTTATGCTCAAGCTTTTCACGTATGTAAGTGTTGTAGGTAACAGCCAGATCAGAAGTGGTGAAATATTTCTTGCATCGCCTAAGGAAACCCAAACACCTTGCAGCATTTTTGACGACATCGCGTATATGATCATTCCACAAGAGGTGGTTGGTGACACACATACCGAGAATATCGAGGTGTTCAGTCTCATTGATGCAAGTGCCATCCATGGATAATGGCAATGGCATATATCTCGCTTTAACGATACAAGACAGCATTGGGTTTTCGAAGCATTAAATTCCACGCGGTTTTTTAATCCCCATTGAGCAATGCTGTTTAGATCGGAATTTAATGAGTTTATCATAAAGAGAAGAAGAGAAGAGGGATGTGAGTCTGAAAACGAATATGAAAAGCTAAGATTACTATCGTCAGCGAAACAATGTATTAGATTAGATGTTGTAGACAGGAGATCATTAATGAAAATGCGAAAGAGTGTTGGAGATAAAACAGAGCCCTGTGGCACACCAGCATTTATTTTATGGTTTTCAGACTTGAATCCATTCCATACTACTTGTATTGAACGATCCGAAAAGTAATTACTAATTCAATGAAAGAGGGATTCATAAAAACCGAAAGCACGCATTTTTGATAATAGAGGCTGATGCCAAACAATATCAAATGCTTTTGAAATATCAAGTGCAATAATCTTACTTTCTCCAAAACGATGTAAAGATTTGCTGCACTGTTTGGTGAGATGAACCATGAGATCACCAGTGGACCCATTGCTACGAAAGCCGTATTGCCGGTCATTAAGAACCTTTCGTTTTTAAGATATTTCTTGAGCTGATAACTAATTAGCGTTTCCATGACCTTGGAAAGAAGGGACGTAAGTGCAATCGGTCGGTAGTTAGAGGGTGAGGAAGATTCACCTTTTTTGGGAATAGGCTGGACAAATGCCGTTTTCCATACGCTCGGAACGAGACCTGAGGAGTAGGACAGACAGTACGCAGTGGTTTTGCCAGCGTTGAAGAACACCTCTTCAGAACAATAGCGGGGAAACAATCCGGACAAGCGGATTTATATGTGTTTAGATCTCTAAGGACTTTAGCCACAGTACGAGTGCGAAAAAAGTTTGGCAGCGCAGAATTGGCGTCGAACTGCCGAGGAAAGAGATTAGCTTTCTCTAAAGAGCTAACAGAAGAAGTGTCATTGACAACGAGCGTAGTAACCGAAGAATAGAAAGAATTCCTTATGTTTTTTACAAATGAGTTTATTTTCTTATTTAAGTTTAGTATGATCATGATTTAAAAAATGTTCCCTTAAAATTATTCTAACATGTGGGTTTTTTTTTTCAAAAATACGTTATTCAATAAATTATAAATGGAATTTTGAGTGAGACTCAAAAAAATCAAATAATTATTGTGCTTTCGCAAAAAGTAAAATTCAAGTTTGCTTTCAAAGATAAAACCGATAGCTTTTTTTTCATTGGACAATAATTGTGTCACTAATTTTAAATTTCAAACTGCTCAATGGTGTCAAATTTATTTAATTTATTTTTATTATTACTATACATTGTCCTTTCAATAATTATATGGGAAAAGAAGATACAAACAAATGTCAATTATCAATGGAATTTAAATATTATTTTGCATATAGTATTCATATTGGTCATGATACAAAATTATCGATCCTTTAAATTAAATTTAAAAGGAAAAAAAACACTTAATTTTCTACTTTTATTTTAATTTTGTATTGAGTTTTTACTTTTTGATTTATTTTTAATTTTTAAAAATAATTTCCACATTATAATTGAAGTGAAGAGATAGCATATGGAAGAGAAATCAAAAATTTTGATAGTGTCCTTATTGAATAACTGTACGTAATATTAATATAAATATGAAAAATGTTCATTGCAATCAACAGAGAGGGGGAGACATGATCAAGGGAACAACCGCGAAAATCTATACGATGCAATGTTTGTTGGAACTCTGCTATCGCATGTACCCAGGACCTATCCCAAAATCGGATGAATTTAATTTTTCATTTCTAGCAAAAGGAATTAATTTTTGGGATTTATTGATATGAATTATTATAATTGTGTGTGTATGTGTATAATTTAAACTATGCGTAAACATTTTCACGTGGTTCCCTTACCTATAGATATTTATATATTTTTAAATGCACTATGTTTGTATGGATATGACTGCACTTACCCTTGTTGACTCTGTGAGTCACTCGAAGCAATTGACTTTGATTGGTTTTCACTTGAACGTGAGTTATCCGCAACAAGGTAATCTGGAAAAATTAAAAAAAAATGTATTTTATTAATGAAACGTCTGTAAACTGGCTTGATATATTACTTAAGGGCAATGCAATCAGATATTCTTTTGATATCTGATGATAAAACGAAAATCGAATGCAACATTAAGTAAAAAAAAAAATAAGAAGAAAATAAACAAATAAAATCGTCGTATTCGTATTTATGCTATTTATTATTATTTTTTTTACTTCATTTCATTTTTAATTCAATTTTACTCTTGAGAACGACTTCTCTTGCCATAATGAACGACTCGTTTTCGCTAGTTGTCGATAATTTGATGATTGGATTTTAATTAAATGCAACGTGGAATAAAGTGCGTTCGACGACGGTTGACAGCGGGTCAGTTATTTATGTATGTACAATGTACATATGTATTTTTCCTTTTTGCGGATAACTGAAAAATATTGAAACGATACGAACACGAACGCAAAAATGCCCATTTCAAAGTTGGAACAAGATTAAAAGTTCACAGAGAGATATCAATGATTTAATTAAATCTACAAAAATTAATTCACTAACTTGGTGCGCATATTTCGTAAATGATAAACAAAATTACAGTTTTGTGAATGAAAACAAAATTAATGTTGTTTTCACATAGGTACATTATTATGCATATAATTTTGCAACAGTAACGAAAACCTACATAAGTTAATTTATATTGAAATTGAGTTTCATATAATAAAAGAATGCAAAATGTACGATTTCCATGGAATTGTGTATGGTTTCTGAATTACCACCAAATTGTTTGTTAATATTTTTTTGTTTGTGTTTCATTACTTTTTTAAATATATTCGATATTTGTCAAGAGTGTAACCTTAGCTTTCAAAATATTTATCAAATTTTCTGCAAATATAGCTCTAATTCTTCAAAAATACAGTGTTGGCCAAAAAATTAGCAACTAAAACTACGTCCATCTTTATGTCATTCAAAAATATTAACTTAAACAAATCATTTTAATTTTTGTTGGAATCATTTTTGCATTTCTATTTCCCTTTTTCTTATTAATAGAGAAAATTTAGTCCGTTAACAACAAAATCCATTGCTCATATTTAAGGTTGTTGCGGTAAATTTTACCACAGCAAGTTTCAACTCCCTTGTTGCTAACCACCCTTAACGAATTCTTACTGCGGCCCCAAAATTCTAGAAGAGTTTAGTAGAAGCTTAGACCATCAGCCAGTGACTTGTTCTCCTAGCATTTCGGAAAGCAAATTTAACAGGATGCCACACCAACGAACTGTGCAACGGTTAACCCACATATTGGTTGAACAAGATCATCAAGGCATGTAGACGATACCCATGCTCAACAATGTGTGTAGGAAAGTCACACCAACTTTAACTTAGTATTAACGATAGAAAAATCACTCCTTACCTTATATACTTTTATTTTAATTATAGGCCTGGCTACCGACTTTCTTCAACACGACATAAGTAGTTTCTCCTCAACCAAAATCTAGCACGTGTAGGTACTTGGTAATGCGAGGAATTCCACACGATTTTTTCAGAAATTCTTGGCTGGAATGGGTTCGAAAATGAAAAGCTGAACTCACTCATTGCGCTACTAGGTGATTGCATCATCTATTTAAAGAGATCGCGTGCGATGAAAGATACCTGGGTTCTCGGTCGCACACCCCAATCTTATGGATGGAGGAAGTTGCGGGACCGAGACAGTTCCATCACCACGCAAAAGGTCTGAGAGGATTGCCTGAGTGCAATTAGCCGGAAGGGTCAAGGAAGTATGGCCACTTTTTGAATAGCGCCCAAAGCCTTTTGACGAAAGAAAAATTGTGTGAAGGAATTTTTTTTGAAAAGACCTACATAAAGTAATTTTGTTTCCTACGATACCTAGTTTTTCTTTAAGTTTTTATTGAGTTAAAGATTTTGTTTTATTCCGCCGTGGAGAAAAGTTGTTGAGGAAGGACTACAATAGCTGTTTGTATTTTCTGTTGTTTTTTAAGAATATTGCTTTTTCTGGTGTTCTTCATTTGTTTCAAATTCGTCATTTTGACTTTCGAGTCGAAGTATTAATTTTCCAATAATACGGGACGCGTTTACCGCTTTTTGATTTTTTTTTTCTTATCGAAATAAATTTCTTCGAGTGATTTCTTTTATTGGTTTTTATCATTATATCCATCATTTTCTTTTGCAAAACATTAATCGAGAATTGACCTTCCGCCAATCTCAAAAATTCAGTTTGTATCTTTTTATTTTTTAAAAGATCCTTGTTTTTAATATCGGCGTCGGTCAAGGCTTTCCAGGCAATAAAACATAATTTTAATCTCCTTTGTGGAAAATAAAACCTCTCTTTTATTCCGTAAGTTGATTTGAAGACTAATTTTTCAGCTGCTGGTTTTGGTAAACTTCCAGTAAAAGGTTTCCTGTCGCCCACTATAATCAATACGACTTGGAGAAGTTCACCTCGTCGTATTTCGATATCATTTTGATATCAATTTTATTTCAATGTTATTGATCACCTTGATTAATAAAATATTCACCTAATCGAAACCCCCCTTAAGCTGAGCTACCGTGCTGGAAATACTTTTATTGCTACCTGTGGTGAATTCTTTCACCTGTTTGTCATATCGACTGACGTTTCTCGTAAAGTGTCATAATAACTCTTGAGGCACATCGGCGGTGTGCAATTTTGATCTTGTTTAATTTTAAATAATTAAAAAAAAAGGAATTTCATTCGCGTTCGACAGTATTGGATTCGAAAATCCAATATTGTTTAAAAATAATAGTAATTATATTCAGTCCGTCGGGTCGGTATAAGGGTGGACAAATTTGCAACAAGGTGTTTGCAAACGAGTGCAGTTGAGTTTATTTATTAGGCGTAATTTCGTTCACGGGTAATGTGATCAGTATTCTTAGCTAACTTTTGTAAAATGTCTGAAAACAAATACTCTAACGAAATAAAATTAAAAGAAGAGGCTGGGATGCGACCCACACTGATAACTTCCCATCCCGTCTGTCGATTTGTCTTGCTTAAAAGTTTGTCCATATGTATTTTTACCAAATTTGCCCACTATTTTTTGTAGATTTTATTTTTTATGAAAAAAACGGACTGTTGGATTTTTATATAAAAATTACTGAATATTGAAAACAATATTTTCTCTCAAATAAAATAAGTTTGAAGCCAATATTTTTAATTTTTGAAAAGCTATTTGAGCCGAAAGTAAATTTTTACCAAGTTTTAGTATTGTTTTTTTTTTTTAGAGTTTTATTTTTTTTGTAAAAAAACTGTCAATTCGAATTTTTTAAAAATTTTACCAAATGTTGAAAACAATATTCCTTATAAGATAAAATTAGTTTGAAGCCAATATTTAAAATTTTTGAAGAGATATTTGAGTCGAAAATCAATTTTTAAACATTTTTTTACCAACTTTTAAACATTTTTTTTAGGTTTTTATTTATTTGTAAAAGAAACAGTCAATTAGATTTTTCTCAAAATTTTATCATATGTCAAAAACATAATTCTTCGTTGCACAAAATTGTTTTAGAGATGAAATCATATTTCAGTCGTAAAATTTTGGAGGTGACAAATTTTTTTTATTTCAGTTTTATTGATTTATAAAAAAAACCGTTATTGATTTCTTTTCAAAAAATATACCTGTTTGGTATCACGTTACCATATATTATATAAAATTTAATTCAAGTCACTAGCGTTTTTGGTTCGTAAGATATTTAAGGTTAACCAAAATTTTCACCTTTTTTTCAAACTGCTATCTTAAAAAACCACCCACGCAATTTTCTTGAGAGCCCTTCTACATCTTTCTTCCTTATTAAAAAAAAAAAATAATAAATTGGGTGGCGCGACAGTCCATTGAGAACCAAGGCCTAGTGACTTACAACTCTCAACCATTCCTGTGTGCGAGTAATGTTGTCAGGAATGGAGGGGACCTACAGTTTATATGTCAATTTCGAACGGCTAATTTTGAGAAAGCACTTTTTCATGACAATAGTTACTCTTGGAGAAGTTGTCAATTCCTCGCAAGAGGCAGTACCCGTGAAAAGATTTTAGATGGCATAGGCAGGGATCGAACCCAAGACCTCTAGCATGACAGTCCAACGCACTTTTTTTTTTTTTTTTTTTTTTTTTTTTAAATTGACTGAATTTGAGATAAACGCACTCCTTTCAAATTCATTTTTATTTATTCAATCTTAAACCTATCTTAAAGCTAGACAAAAATTCATAAAACTAGCCTAATTATCCATAACTTACAACTAACTTAATGGTCCCATACGGACACTCTAAGCTAAACTATAACACTAATTACTAATGCCTTTCGGCCTTAAGA
This sequence comes from Eupeodes corollae, assembly GCF_945859685.1. NCBI lineage: Eukaryota > Metazoa > Arthropoda > Insecta > Diptera > Syrphidae > Eupeodes > Eupeodes corollae. Next base: position 53,105,926 of record NC_079148.1, on the reverse strand, counting down.
TCTATTTTACTTCAATCTAAATTTTATTTGTTTTGTTTTTTATTAGAAAATTTTGAAAAAACTAATATCAATAACCTTTTTTATTTTTACTTACAAACTACTTAAAATAAGGTCCTTAAATAAAACTTAAAAACTAACTTAAACTACCTATTCTACCTATAAACTACTTAAAACTAGAACAACCACAGCAGCAAATCTAACTATCTAACATTTTTGTTTTTCATATTTCGTTGTCTTTTTTTTTTTTTTTTTTTTTTTTATATTTTTTTTTTTTTTTTTAATGTTTTTTAATGTTTTTTTTTTTTTCTAATTTTATTTTTTGTTTTTTGTTTTTTTTTAATTTTTTTTTTTCGTGCCACCATGCCTATTCTACTTAAAACTAAACCCTAAACATAAAACAAGTATGTAAGCCGGCCAAGGCTTAAAACCCCATCCCGACTACCCACTATCAAGTGCCGATTAAAGCCACCAAAACTGGTTCTCCTGCTTCACCCTATCAGTTCGGTCCCGCTCGGACACAGCCCTACTGAACCGAAGGAGCTCTGCTCCGCCTTGTGCCATGACGTCCCGATTGTACAGGAGTCGCCTATCCACGGTTCTTCGTCTGACGTGGTAGATTAACGGAACTGCCAATCTATCCTGTATCAGACCGCATCTATCTAAAAAGAGGAATGCCTCTGGGGGAATGAAGCCGCTCAAGCGTGCACTCTCAAAATACTCGTCGTTCGGATAGAACGCCCCGAAAATTAAATTGTTGGTCGAAGACATAGCTCTTGCAATGTGACCTCGAACGAGTTTTATCACGAAATTGTCAATTCTGTTGATTCGAGCCCCGTTGTATAGGACCTCGTTGGAATAGTAATGCACATAAGAAGATTCGGCTGTTCGATATAAGCCGGTACAGCGTCGTAAACACTGCCGCTCGAACACCCGAAACTTCTCCATCTGGGAAGGGGCAACGTTGAACCACACAGGACAACCATACACGATCATTGGCCGTATGAGGGCCATGTAGCAAATTACCTTCACTCTGGGGTCAAGCCGACTGCTAAAAAACAGCCGTTTCGTCAGAGCGAAGGCTCCTCTGGCCCTGGTCAGAGCAGCATTTATATGTCTGTCGAAATATAAATACTGATCTAACCAGATACCGAGGTACTTTACTACACTTTTGCTCGCTAATGGCTGCCCGTGAAGATCAACGATGACCATCTTGCGCCAATTTTTACACGTATCCCTCGTGGCCCCAGCCAACGGAGTCCGGAACAGAATTGTCTCTGACTTCTGGACATTTATTTTCAGTTTCCAGTCGTCGCAATATCGCTGAATCTTGTCGAAATCACGCTGCAAGAGAATTCTAATAACCTCAACCTTTCGGGCCGTTCTGTACGCAATTAGATCATCGGCGTACGCAATTGCCTTTGTAAGACTACCTATCAGATCGCTGGTGTAAATGCTGAAGAGAATCGGCGAATTCACCGCTCCCTGTTGAAGACCATTTTTAATTGAGAATGTTGTGGTAGAAGTTACATTGCCACTTTGACAACAAACTTTCTACAGTTAAGCATATCATAAAGTATATACAATCATGGCTTGCTTATGCCAAGCCTGCTCAGTTTTAGGTAAAGACCCTCTAACCATACGGTGTCAAAGGCCTTTTCCAAATCAACCAGAACAGCACCTGTGCATTGTTGTTTTGATTTATTCCATTGGATATCAGAAACGAGTTTAGACGCAGCATGAATTGTGTCATGACCCGCCTTGAACCCGAACTGTGTATCCGGAATTATTTTGTTGTCCGCAGCCCACTTAGTCAGAGCCCTATTAATGATCTTTTCGAAAACTTTGCTGATGCTCGGAAGAAGACTTATCGACCGAAGATTTGACGGGTTGGAGTTGTCCTTTCCCTTTTTCGGGAGAGGATGAACCACAGCGGTTTTCCAATGCACTGGATAATATGCATTATTCAGTGCATTATTGAAGAGCGTGGTGTATATGTCAATTGCTTCCATCGGTAAATGTCTTAGTACAACGTTGGATATACCATCGACACCTGCTGACTTTTTGTTTTTTATTGAATTGAAGATGAGCTGAAGCTCAACCTTCGTCACTAACAAGGGACTTGGTCCCGTTTGCTCGGCGATTATGGCATTTGCCAAGGAATCGTCATTGAACCGCATGAAACCGCGGTTCTCAGATCGCCATTGTGTCATATCATTTCGAAGGTAAAAGTGATTAAGTAGGGCTCTGTTTTCCAGGTCGTGGTTGGGGCGAATGCTAACATTCACCTTGTACACTTGCTGGAAAGCAGCTCCCACCGCCTCCACTTTTTCCTTCGGATCTTCAATTATATAAAAGTCATCGTCAAAGATGGCTTCTTCTGGATCTATTTGCGCTGTCATGAGTACGTCTCTGTTTTCTTCGGTTCTTTGGAGTTTCAGACTCGGAAGGTCATTGTCGTTCTTTTTTCTGAATATCTTGTTGATTTTAGGGAACATACTAGGGTCGCTCGAATTAACTGACCGGATCTTGCGGTCCCAGTACTTGTTAATTGATAGCCTGTAGTTCTCCTTAATCAACAGATTGACATTTTTTATTGACGACTTCAGTGTCCTAACCTCCAAGTCGTGTGGGTCTGTAAGTCGTCTGTACAAGTTTTTGAGTCTTGTCAGTAAGCCACTCTTGTGCTTTCGCAGTGCGTCAATTGTCGCGTTTCTGTAAGCGTCCATTTGGTCCCGTTCTTTGTACTTTGGGATTGTCCGTTCCATCGTTCGTTTTATTGTTTCGTCCATCTGTTGTAAGTGTTGGTCAATTTCTGTATTTGTCAGGTTTCTGTTGTTTGGTGGGGCTATGTCACTCGAACGAAGTTCTCTCGCTAGGGCATTGGTGAAACGAGGCCACCGCATCTTACTGTAATTGTAAGAATGCGTTGGAACGTATTCCTCCAACTCCACGCGTTCGTTCGGAATCTGCATTACAGCAGCCAGTCCGCAGTGATCACTGTCGTACTCGACTGTCTGTAAGCAGTTTCGCGGGTGATTACCCACTTTGTCTGTAACTGTCAGTCTGGTGTCGTACAGCAAAAGGTCCAGAAAGGAGCCGCTTCTTGGATACGATGGCCTTTCAGTAGCTAGCAAGTCGACGCCATATTCAACGTTGTAAAGATTCATCAAATTAAAAAGATGATTACCTCTGGGATTACTATGTTGATTTCCCCAATCTTCATGTTTTGCGTTCAAATCACCGGCCAAGATGAAATAGTTTTCTTCCAAGCTCAGTTTAAGTTCCCTAAAAAGAATCTCGAGTTCTGAAGCAAAGTAAGTAACCTGCGGAGCTCCAGCCGCATAACCCGCAATCATATACATCCGCTTCCCTTGAGTGAGAGAGATGCATACAACGCAAACTTCTAGCGTCTTGAGCTTTCGCAATTCATTGTTATATATGACTTTATAATTAATGCCTTTTCGTATAAAGAGAGCGACACCGCCCCCTTGAGTGGAGTCGGGCCGGTCTCTTCTTACGATATTGTAATTTTTATGAGTCAATTTGTGTTTGTGGTTTAGCTTAGTTTCGCTAGCCATAAACACATCGGGACTGTAGTCTTTCAACAATTGGAACATATTGGCCCTTCGTTCAATCCTTATCAGTGAATTTACATTCACAGCTAGGACTTTAAGGCGCGTCTCCGGCAGCGCGCCCATTATGGTCTAAATTGCGCCAGGCCAGGCAACAAAGAGTAGAGATGATCTACCCTTTTGCCTTGCTCCTTTATCTGACTTTGCAGCCCTGTTAGTTGACCTTGAATGCTCAACAACAAGGCTACAATGTCAGGCTGCACCTCTGGTGCCTTAGGCACAGGGGCCTTGGGGGCAACCGTTGGTGGAGCCTGTCTCGTATTCCCATTCCCTGACACCATTTGGGCGTAAGAGAATTTGGGATCCACGAATTTTTGTGTTGGAGCCTGTCGAACTGTTCGACTTTTTTCGGCTTTTTGACTGGCCTGTTTTTGCTTCATTTCCTGGACCTTAGGGCAACCCCTATAGTTAGCCGGGTGCCCTTGGTTTCCACAAAGGACACACTTGAGCAGGGTCAAATCCTCAACCCGCTCATTCCCCAGCTTGCACTCTCCTTCCTTGTGGGTTTCTCCGCACCTGACACAACGCAACTGCATATTGCAGTTGGCATTGGCATGGCCAAACCTCTGGCACTTCGTACATTGTAGAATGTCGTCGTGCCTTTTTAATGTCTCCCAGCGTACAGCTTGATTGTCGAGAGTTGTGATTCTCTCGACACTATTCAAACTGCTTTGGGGCGATAATGTTACGAGGAACATTGGCAGCCTATAACCCCCTCGTCTTGACTTCACCGTAGTGAAAGGCTTGACCCCGATAAAATCGAGATCGTCACTGGCTTTTTGGCGGAGCTCAGCTAAGAGCTCCTCCGGTTCCGTGCAGGAACTTATGCCCTTCAGAAGGACCGTCTTGAATTTTTCGCTCTTAGGCGTGTAGCTGAAGAACTCAGCTGTGGCCTCTTTTAGCAACCCTTTTACTAACTTGTATTCGGCCAGTGAGAAGCACTGGACCGAATAATTCTTTTCTTTTTCGCTTAAAAGTTTAATTAAAAAATTGCCCTTAGTGGCCGACTTACATACCTGTTTTATGTCGTCCAGGTCAACTCTATGGGTCCTTATTGGTGGTATTTTTTCTTTCTTGGCCTGTGGTTGTTTCTGGTGTTGCTGCTGCTGTTTCTGCTGCTGTTGCTGCTTCTGTTGCTGTTGTTGAGGTTGCTGCTGCTGCTTCTGCTGCTGCTTCTGCTGCTCCTGGTGCCTTGGTTGTAGCTGTTGCTTGGCCTTAGCGGAAGTCGATGGGCCCTCGGACATTGGGCCTGTCACTACTGATGGCCTCTTTTTATTTTGCTCCGCTCCTGTGTTTTTGGGAGCGGGCTTGGGTTGTGGCTGGTTTTGCTGCTGTAGTTGTTGTTGCTGTTGTTTTTGCTGCTGTTGCATTAGTTGCTGCTGTTGTTTTTGGGCTGCTTCTTGCTTTCGGCGCGCCTCTTGTTTCAGCTTTAGCTGACTGAGGAGGGGCTCAATTTCCTCCTTGAGCTTATTTAGGCTTTGCTCGAACTGGCTGATGGCTGCCTGTTTGTCTTGCAGGGCCTGCACCAGTTCTCTTTCATCTTGGAGGTCCGCCGCTACCTCCAAAGCCTTGTTTGTCTGCGGGACTGGCTCTGGCTCCGATAGGATTAAATCCTTATTCGGAGACCTGAAGAGCCCCTCTCCACCTTCTGACATATATTCAGTTTTCTCAGACTCGGCGTAGTCTGAGAATTCACTGTCCGTGGTGATTCCTTCCCTCTTCTCCATTTTTTTTTTGTTGGCCTGCCGTTTAGCCGAATTGGTCCTCTTTACCTTATTTGGACTTTGTTTCGTCAGCTTTCTTTTGTAGGTCTTTGACTGGTCAGATGCCTGACCTGATGTTGTTGCGGTTTTTTGCGGTACCGCTGCTGGCACCACCGCAACATCGCCTGATGTGTTGGCAGAGGTATCTTCCGATACCCCTGCTCTTTTCTCTTTCATCATTTGCCTTTTTTCCCAATTTATAAAATCGGCAATTTCCCGATTATGAAAAAAAGCTTCCAAATTTTTCACTGACTCGCTCTGGGACTCGAACCCACGACCCCTGGGCTTGTCTGCGGACGCCACCTCCACTGGGCTACCGTTTAGTTGATGGAATTGTGGCTAACGTCGCTAACGTATGGTCGTACGAATTTACGTACACACGCACGCAGAGACGTCTTTCTAAAAACTTTCATTTCGACTCTTGGGACCTTGAAACGTCGAGAAATGACAAAATTTTCAATTTGAAAAATCGGACCCATTACAATAACTTCCTATGGGAAGTTAAAAAAGTATAAAAGTGGAATGAGTCAAATTAAAATATCGGACAAATTTATTTCGAAGCTGTAAAAAAGCTTTTTATTTCAACCAATAAAAATCTAGCTAGATTAAAATTCCCTCATGACCAAATCAACAGAACCGTTAGAAAATGGAGGAACGTACTCTTTTCGAACAAGTCTAAAATTAATTTCAAGGGTTCCGATGGTTTTCGTCGTATTTTCAAATCAACCAAAAAGGCACTAAATCCACGTTGATCAAAAGCTTATGTAAAACACGCAGGATGGAACGCAATGGTGTGGGGATGTTCTTCAGGACATGGACTGGGACCGTTTCACCAAAAAGATGGTACAATGGATCGTTTTGTGTACCATGATACTTTTGCGCGTTAGATACGCGTTACAATGTCCAGCACAGTCCCCAGATCTAAACCCAATAGAAAATCTATTTGAAGTTGTAGATCGGAGAATTTTAAAGATTAATTGCAATAATAAAAACGATCTGTTTGATCAAATAAAATTGGCTTGGGAAAGTATCCCAAACAGGATTGTAAGCAATTTGATTGACTCCGTGCCTTGAAGATGTGCTGAAGTGATTAAAAACGAGGGTTTTGCTACCAAATACTCTTAATTTTTTAGTAAGACTAAAAAATATGTGTATTTTTTTAAAGTTGCCTTTGTGTTGGCCAAGCTGATAATGAAATAATAAAGGCAACGGCCTAGTCACTAATAAAGCTTCAGTTCAAATAGATCACCGAAATCAAGCATCAGTTACCGTGGTTAGTAGAAAGATGGGAAACTGTCTGACAACCTACCGCGTGCTGTTGTCATGTGTTCTTTCTGTCTGTTGCTCTTTCTCCTCTGTCGATTTTTGCCCAAAAAATTAGTATCTTTGCGTTTTTTTGTGGGTGGCGAAAACAGTCCGTTGAGAACTATGGCCTAGTGACTTACAAGTCTCAACCATTCCTGGGTGCGAGTAATGTTGTCAGGAACGGAGGGGAACTACAGTTTATATGCCTAATACGAACGGCTAATTTTGAGAAAGCACCTTTTCACAGTTCCAGTTAGGTCGAACTACTTAGTGAACACCTTATAGGGCTTCTTCGACATATTCGGAGCCCAGGCCTATAAGGAGCGGTTCATCCGGCTCCCCTTCCTTGGAGTTATACTAAGGATCTGGCCCTCCAGGTTGGGGGTTGTGCCGTCGGGGTGACTTCCTGGCCACGTAAAAACATCATAGTTTCGAAGCAACAACAAGCCTCGGATACGGACGGATTCACTGTTGACAACCCACGCAAACGAAATAAGGAAAACGAACTTCGGATATGTACGTGGAATGTTAGGTCCCTTAACAGACCACGTGCAGCCGAACAATTAGCGGAAGCCCTAAACTGCTGCAAGGCAGATATTACAGCCATCCAAGAAGTGCGATGGGATGGACCGGGTAAACGCAAACTAAAAGACTGCGATATCTACTACGGCGACTGCTACCGAGAACAAAGACAGCGTCTATTTGGGTGTGGATTTGTTGTTGGAACTAGGCTCAGGCAAAAAGTCTTGAGTTTCAACAGTGTGAGCGAGCGCATCACGACAATCCGCATCAAGGCTAAATTCGCCAACATAAGCCTAATATGCGCGCATGCCCCAAAAGAGGAGAAAGATGAAGACGCCAAAGATATGTTCTTCGAGCTCTTGGACAAGACATATGAGCAGTGCCCTGGCTATGACATTAAAATTGTCTTAGGAGATTTTAATGCCAAGCTAGGAAGAGAAGACATCTTTGGTGGCATAATCGGGAGATACAGCCTGCACGACACTACCTCCGACAACGGATTCAGGCTGGTCGATTTCGCTGCGGGGCGAGACGTTCTGGTAGCTAGTACGCAGTTCACGTATCTCAATATCCACAAGGGGACATGGAAATCTCCTGATCAATCAACCGTCAACCAGATTGACCACATTGCGATCGACGCACGACACTTCTCCAGTATCCAGGATATCCGAACATTCCGAGAGGCCAACATTGACTCGGACCACTACCTCGTTGTAGCCAAGGTACGGCTACGGATATCCCGATCCAAGCCAAAACAAGGAAGTACTGTGAGAAGATTCGACGTTAGACGGCTACAATCGCAAGAGACTGCCATGTCCTTTTCCGATCGAGTCTCTAATAACCTCCTAAGGAGTCCTATGCTTCCTGCATTAAGCATTGAAAACCAGTGGCAACATTGCCTTGCAGCCATCAGAGATGCCGCCTCTGAAGTGCTAGGTTTCACACGGCCACCACAGCGAAACCCCTGGTTTGACGACGAATGCCAGCAAGCTCACGCAGCGAAACAAGAGGCATACAAAACGGCGCTGCACAAAAGGACGAGAGCTGCTCGCGAGCTCTACGAGCAGAAGAGGAGAGAGGAACACTGGCTTCTTAGACGGAAAAAAAGAGAGCATGAGAAGCGCGCGATCGAGGAGATAGAGGGATGTCACAACAGGAATGAGGTTCGTAAATTTTACCAAAAGGTAAAAAAAACCTCCCAAGGGTACCAGCCACGAACCGAAGCCTGTAAAGACGATCAAGGGAACATCGTAGTAGAACCACAGTCGATGCTGAGAATGTGGAAAGATCACTTCTCCAAATTATATAACGGCGATGACGAACCGAATTCCGCTGTAAGAGAGATAGAACCACTCAACCTCGGCGACGCAGATCAACAATTCCGCCTACCCGACCTTGACGAAGTGAAGATAGCTATATCTAAACTTAAGTCAAACAAAGCTGCTGGAGCTGACGGCATCACCGCCGAACTATTCAAAGCAGCAGGCGATGACTTGGTAGGGAGCATGCACCAACTCATCTGCAAAATTTGGTCGGAAGAAAGCATGCCCGATGAGTGGAATCTCAGCATAGTGTGCCCGATACATAAGAAAGGAGACCCTCTAAACTGCGCCAACTACAGAGGCATCAGTCTTCTTAACATTGCGTATAAGATCCTCTCTGCCGTATTATGTGAACGTCTGAAGCCATTCGTCAACAACCTGATTGGTCCTTATCAGTGTGGCTTCAGACCAGGAAAGTCCACTATCGACCAAATATTCACACTACGGCAGATCTTGGAAAAAACCCAGGAGCTTCAAATCGATACCCACCATCTCTTTATCGATTTTAAAGCCGCGTATGACAGCATCTATAGGGAAGAGCTCTACCGAGCAATGTCTAGTTTTGGCATCCCTGTCAAACTTATCCGTTTGTGCAGAATGACGATGGAGAATGCACGCTGCTCTATCAAGGTCGGAAAAGATCTTACCGATGCATTTGATGTCAAGAAAGGTTTTAGACAAGGCGATACACTGTCATGCGACTTCTTCAACATCGTTCTGGAAAGAATTGTGCAAAACTCAACCGTCAACACTAGAGGCACAATCTTCCAAAGATCCATCCAATTACTCGGATACGCAGATGATATTGACATAATTGGAAGATCAAAGCGTGATGTCAGTGGAGCGTTTTTGAGCATTGCGACGGAAGCGAAGAAGATGGGTTTAGTGGTCAATGAGGGCAAGACCAAGTATATGCTGTCATCAAAAAAGGACACTGAACGACGACGTCTTGGACAAAACGTCACCATGGACAGCTATAACTTTGAGGTAGTTAAGGACTTTGTCTATCTAGGCACCGCTATTAATGCAGACAACGACACCAGCGCTGAAATCAAACGAAGAATAACTCTTGCAAATCGCTGCTTCTTTGGACTTAGAAGGCAATTGAGAAGTAAAGTCCTCTCTCGAGCATGTAAAATCACCATCTATAAGACACTCATCATCCCGGTTCTCATTTATGGCGCTGAGGCCTGGACCCTGTCAAAGAAAGATGAGAGCGTCTTAGGATGCTTCGAGAGAAAAATTCTTCGGGCGATTTTTGGTCCCGTACGCATAGATGGAGAATGGAGGAGAAGATATAACGACGAGCTGTACGGGCTGTACAGCGACACTGACCTAGTTAGCAGAATCAAAGTCCAACGGCTTAGATGGCTAGGTCATTTAGAGCGGATGGACATCAACGCTCCAGCCCGGAAGGTCTTCGAATCCAATCCCGAGGGACGGCGCAGTAGAGGAAGACCGCGACTCAGGTGGCGCACCCAGGTGGGAGAGGACCTCAACCAACTTGGCGTGCGAAACTGGAGACAGCTAGCTAGGGACCGAGCTGGCTGTAGACGCTTGTTGGTTGAGGCCCAGGTCCGCCCCGGACTGTAGCGCCACCTTAAGTAAGTAAGTAACCTTTTCATAAAAAGAGTTACTCATGGAGAATTTGTCAATTCGTCGCAAGAGGCAGGGATCGAACCCAAGACCTCTGGCATGAAAGTCCAACGCACTAACCATCATATGCCACGGGTACGTTTGCGTTATTTGTGTTGTTATTGGTCTTAACAAAAAAAAAATCCGAACACGAGCTAGCTCAAAACCCACTATTTTCGACTTCTCTGTCATCTTAATGTCATGTTTTATTAAAATCTTTGGTTCGAAGTTTATTAACTTTGCATAGGAAGTTATTGTAATGGGTCCGATATGTCAAATTGAAAATTTTGACATTTCTCGACGTTTCAAGGTCCATAGATTCGAAATAAAAGATTTTTAGAAAGATATCTGTTCGTGCATGTGTACGTACGTTTGAACGTCCGTACGTTAGCGACGTTTGTTTCGTCGTCCATAGCTCAAGAACCAGAAGAGATATCGATTTCAAATAAATTTTGTTACACAGATAATAATGCAGAAAGATGTAGAAAGGGCTCTCAAGAAAATTGCGTGGGTGGTTTTTTACCATAGCAGTTTGAAAAAAAGGTGAAAATTTTGGTTAACCCTAAATATCTTACGAACCAAAAACTCTAGAGACTTGAATTAAATTTTATATAATAATTTGTAACGTGATATCAACGATGAAAATTTAAAAAAAAAATCCATTTAATGGTTCTTTTTTATAAATCAAAAAAACTGAAAAAAAAATGTTCACCACTAAAATCTTACGACTTAAATGTGGTTTCATCTCCAAAATAATTGTGTGCAACGCAGAATAATGTTTTTGAAATCTGATAAAATTTTGAGAAAAATCAAATTGACAGTTCTTTTTATAAAAAATAAAAACCTAAAAAAATTAATAAAAATTAGGAAAAAATGATTTTCGACTCAAATATCTTTTCAAAACTTTGAGATATTGTCTTTAATTTACTTTTATCTTTCAAAAAATATTGTAATCAACATTCAGTAAAATTTTCAAAAAAAACCAATTGACAGTTTTTTTACAAAAAATTAAAAACCTAAACAAAAATTTAAAAAAGATGGTAAAAACTCATTTTCGACTCAAATATCTTTCAAAAATTTTAAATATTGGCTTCATACTTATTTTATTTCACAGAAAATATTGTTTTCGATATTCAGTAATTTTAATATAAAAATCCAACAGTTAGTTTTTTCATAAAAAATAGTACGCAAATCTGGTAAAAATTGATACGAATACATATAAACAAACTTTTAAGCAAGACAAATCGACAGAAGGGATGGAAAGTTATCAGTGTGGGTCCGATCCCAGCCTCTTTTTACGATTGCAATAATTGCCATTATTTTCTATGTGTCGCAAGTAAAAATACCGTGATTCTTGAAACATTCTTGTTCATAATTAATTTTTACTAAGGCTGCTCCGGGAACGGGCCTGTTCTTCAGGGTTAAGCTGGACCATGCCACCGCCATGTTTGAGCACACTATACCATTTAGGGTAAGTGTGATATTTGGTGATTTTTAAAACAATGACAACTTAAAGTGTTCCACAACATAACCTGTTTTAAAACAATTTGTTAAATAATCATCCGCTAAAAGTTCTTTCAAAAAAGCTTATTTAATCATTTTTGCTGTCATAAAATATTGGGAATTTGTTAAGCTTTGATTTGAAATAGATATGTCTGGTGATACTTAACTAAATGTTGATAAACACGTGAACAACAACATATTAATGTTTATAAACACTGCAATGGTTTTACTGTTTTTCACTGCGTTAAATATAAATATTATTAACTAAAAATAAGGAAAAAATATGTTTATATTTTTACCAATATTTATTTTCTTGTCCATAAAATTTGTTATAAAATGTGTAAGTAAGAAAAAATAAAGTTAATAAAGTTCTAACAAATGCTGCAGCAATAATTTTAGGAAGTGCAATATTCTACTTAAAGCTTCTGTCACTCCTTTACTGCTTTGTTGCGTATTTCGTAAGTCCTTGCATAATGAAAAAAGCTTACATTTTATTCCGAAAAAGAAATATAGGTTGGTGGTATACAAAAGCTTTTTATGGTACCTTTTCTTTCGTTTATCGAAGACAAGAACCAATACTTTACATTTACACTTTAACAACAGGGAAATTTTATTCTGTTAGGAATTCTGTTGTTTAAATTTTACTGTATGTCAATGTTAAATTTAATGTTTAAATTTTCAAAATATTCCTTAACAACTTATTTCAAGAAAATCCTTTTTCAGTATCATGTTTTGGATAATATGACTTTTATATTATGTAGGTTGAGATAAAGAAAGTAAAAAAAAACTGAGTGCAGAAGGTTTAAACGAGTACAAAGAATGAGAATGAATGAAATTTATAGAGACAAATGATTGCATTGTTTTATTGTTAAAGGAACGAATGGAACAATAATTAAAAACATCAAAAAAAGATTGCATTTATTAAAGATTGCGTTCTTTTAAAATCCTACCCTACACAGACACTTACCCTTTTGCTGGGGTGTTGAAATATACTCCTCCTGTTTTTGTTCACTATTGCCTTCATACTTTAGCTGATAATCCGATCTTTTTCGCAACGACATCATTAACGATTGCGTTCGCGGCGGTATTTCCGGTGGCGCCGGTTCCGGAGGTGGCTCAGAATCAAACACTTCCGCATCCGCTTCGCATTGCGCATACTCGCGTAGATCTTGTTGAATTTGTTGTAATTTTTGTTTTTCACGCTCACTACGACTGGCCCCCGATGTGGCCGCACTATTAGATGAAGTCGCACTACTCGACGAAGTCATACCACTAACACGATTCAAACGATTGCTCTTCGAACGACTCGATCGCAACGAATTAAGACCGATAATTGAACGTTCATTTAAGGCGGCACTAGCTTGTAAATAAGCTGCGACTGCCGAACTAGTCGCATTTAATTCGACAGCTGCTTGTAACCGATCGAGCATAGCTGAACTACCGGAATATGATAGGCGATCATTATTCGTTTCGGGGAACGGATTTGTCGACTGAGACGACGGCGGTGTATTAAGATCGTATTTCATACAAAACGGATTTCGACTGTTGACGCTTGTAGCTAGTGAAGTGCTGTTTTTAGTATTGGCAGAAGACATTCCTATCGCCGAATGTAATGGCGAGTTTAAATCAGTACTTTGGTGGAGATATAATTCCCTATGGGCTTGCTGTTGTTGGTGTTGCAGTGCTGTTGATGTGGGATATTCGGTTAGGAGGGATTCTGTTACCTCTCCATTATCACAGTCAGATGCATACCGATCCAAATCTGAAAGATAATAAATAAATATTTATATTCTAGTTATAACTTTTTTTTTGTATTTAAAAGTGTAAGCATTTTTGGAGATCGATAAATGGTTTTAAAACATTGTCTTTGTCTGGGTTGAAAATAAAGAGGTAGTAAAATATTTTCGAATAACTTTGGAATTTTTGTTGAAAACCAATGTTTCATGTGACTCATTTAATGGTTTTTTGGTTGAAATTCTGAACATTTTCTAATCAGGATTCTAATTTTTCAAATAGTTTAAAAATAAGTTTTGAATTAAAAAGAATTATTGGTTAATTCAATGTCCTTGACCATAAACGCACGAAAATTTAATTGATTGCATTTAGTTTTATTATACACACAAACACACGCTTTCATTTTTAAAGAGGAGTGTACCACAATCAGTACTAAAATAAATCTTTTAGATACTTAACATTTGTATATAGCTAAAAGCATGCGTTAAAAGAGACTGCATTTGAACTCTTAAGATAGAAATAATTAAAAAGAACCTACCTCGTTTGCCTTTGAATATACCTACAAACGTATTTTTAATGACTTTACAGAACGATGAGAAAGATAGTATTTTTAGAGAGTGTTTAAGGAAACTCTAAGGGTTTTCCAACCTCAGGTTAAGCTTTTAAAACAGTAAATCTAAATTACTACGAGCGCAATTTGAAGAGGTAAGTATACAACGCAAAATTTGAAAATTTCCCACAGCTCTAACACGTGTACCTGAACCTATGTATGTACAATTAAGAGTGGGTGGGGGATTTGTAAGCACATCACTGAAACTCCACAAGTGATGTTCCACATCCATACCGACATTAAAAAAAATATTCACAATTGTGTGAAAATAGGCCTTCGAAGTTGAAGAATAATTATGCTGGGCTTGGATAGACACAAAAGTGCAGAATTAAGAAAAAGAATATTGATTTTAGCATAAATATAGGCACCTCGAAAAAAACGTTTTTAAAGAGATTTTTTTTTAAATGCAGTTTGAATTCAATGACTTATCTACATATTGTAAAATATATATCATACCGTTATTAAGTTTTCGTTTTTCGGCTCCCACTTTGAACCATTAATGCGAATTGCATTTTTATAGAGTATTACGTACTCGCAACCTCCATCGAGGTCTTGATTAATAAAATTCAAATATAAGGAAAGGTCTTTATATTTAAGGGGAGGTCTGTAGATATCAAGGGAGGTCTGAAATTTCCAAAGGAAGTCTTGTATTTTCAAGGGAGGTCTAAAAATATCAAGGGAGGTCTTAAAATATAGGCAGATCTAGAAATGTTAAGGAAGATCTGGAAATGTCAAAGTAGGTCTAGAGATTAAGAGGGAGGTTTTGAAATTTCAATGAAGGTGTGGAAATTTCAAGGCAGGGCTTGAAATAATAGAGATCTGTAGATTCCAAGAAAGCTCTTGAATTTTTAATGGAACGATTTGAAATATCATAGAGAAAAACGAGAATGTTCCGTAGACTATGCAAAATTCATTTTAAAGAGCACTACGTCCCCTTTAGAGTTTAAGGGACGTCTTGCAATATCAAAGAAATCGTGAGAATTAAAGGGAGATTTCAAATTTTCATGGGAGGTCTTAAAATATCAGGATGCGTTTGGAAATTTCAAGGGAGGTTTGGAGATTTCAAAGGTCTAGAAAACCTCAAAGAAGTCCTGGAGATTTTAAGGAATGTCTTAAATTTTCATGGATGGTCTTAAAATATCCCTGTTCGTCTAAAAACTTTAAAGGAGGTCTGGAAATTCCAACGTTCTAGAAATTTTAAGGAATGACTAGAGATTTTAAGGGAGGTATGGCGATTTTAAGGGAGATCTTAAGGGAAGTCTTGATATTTCTTATTTTTTCACTATTTTATATTCGTTGAATGAGTTTTTGCATTCATTATAAGTATTTGACCTTAAAGAAGGTTCTGAAATTTCTAAGTTTTCCTCTATTTCATATTTGTATGAAGAGTTTTTGCATACATTATAGGGTGGATGACCTGATGGGATTAGGTTAGCAATGACTGGGAGGGCTCAAAGCTCAAGCTTATCCCAGATAAGGATATCCCTAGACAACCGAAGGCTCGCATTTGGTTGCCCCTCATGAGCATAAAGCCAAGCGGACAGGACCTGATCCGTGGTCTTCAGAAGCAAAATCCGCTGGTCTCCATGCACGATTGGGCTTTAGTCAAAGCAGAAGAACCGCAGAAGACCAGCGCCTCTTACCTTCTGAGGATTAGCGAGGAGAGTCTAGGGGCTCTCAAAAAGGCCGAATACTAACTCAGTTTTGGCATAAGGAATGCCAAAATTAAAATTCTGCAGAGTCAGGGAACAAACACCGACAAAGCTGATGAAAACGTCGAGGATGACGATGTTTTGAAGATAAGAATACACAGGGTTTGCCGTTGGCCTCTTTCTACTCTACCCATAGTGTAAAATCATCTCCGGAGGAGGTGTGCAAAATCATAACCGAAGCTGAAATCAAAAAGGCAAAATTCTGATCGGAGGCGACGGAAATGCTCGGCATAACCTTTGAGGAAGTTCTGAGATCAACGAACGAGGTGAGTCACTTTTTGATTGTATTATTAAAAATAATATACAAATTTGTAGCAGAATCCATACTCCCACTTTCATCTTTCCGAGCTCGGAAAATTATGATGGATGGGAGGATGTGCTTGATGTTACTTTAGTAAACAACAGTAATTTATAAGTGGAGTATTGGAGAGTTTCCCCTTTAAATTCGTTTTCGGATCACAAGCGGATTCTTTTTCAAATTAATTTCGAGTCGAAAAACCCTCCGCCTTACAGAAATCCTAAAAGAACTTACTGGAAGAAATTCAGTCAAGTTTGCTAATTCCAAAGTAAGCAACTTACAGAATCTCACTGAATCAATAGGGGACCTTGAATCAAAGGTAAAAACCCTTGAAACATCTATAAGTAAAGCTTTAAGAGTCTCTTGCTCAGTTAAATATAGCCGTAAAACCCTTCCTTCTTGGTGGAATGAAGGACTGTCCAGTCTTAGGAAAATGACGAGGACAATTTTCAATATCTGCCAGAAACATAAGTTTTACCAACCGTATAAAAACTCTCTTAAAATTTATAAGCAAGCCCTGTCATCAGCCAAAAGGCAAGGCTGGAGAGAATACTGTCAATCAATTGAAGACATAAAGTTTTATCGAAGGAACATTGTAATCCTTCATTTCTAAAAAAGCCTGATGGGACCTGGACAGCCTCTCCAGCCGAATCTCTTGAAAAGTGGCATAATGTGGAAGCTCCATGCCTGGAACAACTTTTCAAAGGATGCCTCCTTCTCAAATATTGTCGTGGAGACAGGTCAAAGTAATTTTTATCCCGAAAGTGGTTAGGCGAGGTCACGAATCTGCGAACGATTTCAGACCAATAAGCTTAACATCTTTTGTGCTGAAAACCTTGAAGCGCATTCTTGATTACCATATTAAAAAAATCCTAGTTGGACGACCTCTCGAAAGCTCTCAGAATGCTTATCTTAGGGACAAATCTACGGAGACTGCCCTACATGAGGTAATGCGTACCGTAGAACAAACAATTCATTATAAAGAATTTACTCTTGCCACCTTCCTAGACATAGAAGGTGCTTTTAACAACGTCCTTACAGAATCCATAGAAGAATCGCTCGTTAAGTTCGGTGTAGAAGACTTCATTTGAGAATGGATTATTTCCATGCTCAGTAGTAGGAAGATTCGAGCCACTCTAGGCAATACAATCGCAACAAAACACGCGAGTAGGGGAACACCCCAGGGTGGTGTCCTTTTGCCTCTTCTATGGCTTCTGGTCATGGATACAATTCTCGTTAAATTAGAGAGATTTTGAGTGAAGGCGGTAGCCTATACGGATGATTTGGTGTAATTGGTGTCAGGAAAGTACACCTCTGTGATGAGTGAGATCACGGAGTCAGCTTTGAAGAAAGTTAGCAGCTGGGCCACGAGTTGTGAACTAGGAGTTAAACAAAGTAAAACTGAACTGTTTCTCTTTACCACCAAAACTAAAGTATCGACCTTCACGCTAGCTCGACTCAACGGTCAAATCCTATCATTGTCTTTCACTGCAAAATATTTGGGAGTTATACTCGACCCTAAACTAAACTTGAAGCTAAATATTAAAGTACGAGTTAAAAAGGCCTGTGTTGCCTTCTACGCCTGCAGTAAAACTTTCGGCAAAAAGTGGGGACTTCAGTCGAAGATGATTTTATGGACGTACACAGCCGTAGTACGGCCCATCTTAATTTATGCGTGGTGGCCTGCTCTAAGCAAAGCCTATAATATTGATAAGCTAAAAAAGGTTCAGAGAACAGCTTGCGTGGGCATCACAGGGGCCATCCGTACCTGCCCAACGGATGCCTAAAACGTTATTTTGGATCTTCTACCAATCGACCTTTTTATTAAATACATAGTTTCCTGCAGCGCTATTACGCTGAATGAATCAAACAGCTGGTTGTCAAATCCTTATGGTCACAGCAACACAACGAAATTGATTCCCTCAGATATTATCTCGGTAGACACTAACTACTGCACTCCTACTTTGAGCCTAAGTAAGGGTTTTAAGGTTATTTTCCCCTCCCATCTGGATGACATTGTGTGGATAGGTTTCGACACAACCATCTTTACTGACGGCTCAAAGATGGAGTTCGGATTTGGTTCTGGGATCTTTTCTGAGTTCCTAAATGTAGCCAAACCCTTTAGGCTTCCTGACTTTGCTATCGTTTTTCAGGCTGCACTGCTGGCAATAATGGAGGTATGTAAGATACTTAAACAAAGCCCAAACCAAAACCGAAATGCGGCTATCTTTACAGACAGTCAGGCAGCTGTCAAAGCCATTAACTCGGCCACATCCTCATCTAAATTGGTCCAGCAATGTCGCGATGAGCTTGTGAGCCTGAATATTAACTTCGGTGTCACAATGATCTGGGTTCCGGGCCATAGTGGTATCGTGTGGTATCGTGCGAGCTAGCCAGGCAAGGATCGGCCCTTCATAGCTCACTTGCGGAAATGGTTAACATTCCTCTTGATGCTATGAATTGTAAAATCTTTTCTATCTACCAAACTGAATCAAACCAAAGTGGAGCAATTAACCCAACTGTATTATATCTAGGAAGATATGGTCCACCTATAATTAATTCCTTACAAACGATCTTGTATGCAGGCCAAGGCAAGACATAGCAAGAATTTTTAAGAATTGTACCGGACATTGGGCCTATAGAAGTTCATGCAGAGAAATTTGGGTATCTCATAATCCCTTTTCCTATGCCAATGTCCTGCTTTGGCAAACACTAGAATGAAATACTTTGAAAAAAGCATTCTTTCACGAACTTGATGAGCTATCTGAGACAAAAGTTAGAGAACTAATCTTTTTTCTCAATGCGACAAAATGGCTCTAACATAATCGCTATAAAGCTTCTCTATAAATCTTTCCCTTTCTATCACAGGTCAAACGAGTTTTTGGTATCAAAACGGAGCCCTACAGCGCTAATTGGGATCTCAGGCTTGGTTGCCTTGAGATCGCCATTTCTACCAATCTACATATAGTATACACAAACTATAGTATGTTTTTTTTTTTTTAAATCTTTTTTAACTTAAACATAATCTTTACTTCATTAGTTAATTTTTGAATCCAAAACATTTTGTGGCGTAGTAAATTTAATTAATTCTAGAACGTTTGCATGATTGCTTGGTCATTAATGAAAAGGTTCAGATAAAAGTTAAGAAAAAAAGGGCTTCCAAATTCCAATTTCGTATTCTATTTGATTTTACTAAATTATCAACGATACAAAATAGAATCCACTCTGTTGAAAATATAAGGTCTGTTTAAATTTTTATTTTGTTAAATCCTTTTATCATTATAAATTATAAATCATTATACTCACTTGCTAATTGTTGACTTTGAATTAACAGCGACGCCAATAATTGGGTATCAAAAGCGGATGTTTGTGTATTGTTTTGATATTCATCTTCACTGCTGCTATATCCATGACGACTATGCCATTCCGCCGACCTTTGGCGACGCATTTGTTCTCCTCCAAAATAATATTCACTCCCACGTTTCCGACCAATCGTACCCGAATGACTCGACATTTTGAATTGTGTTTGGGGTTTTATTTCTATACACGTCTGTCAATATCAATTCAACTTTCATCAATTTTATACAATACTTCAATCATATTGATTTTGAGTGGAACTTCTGAAATGAAAAAAAAAGAAAAACATCAAATTAGACGAAAATTGAAAAGCTTTAAATATGAATGTTGAATATTTTAATTAGATTTTATGGTTTTTTGACAATAATAATAATTCAAAATTTAAATGTCCAAAGTATGGCACAACTCAAAATATGCATAATCTAAAATTATTTCAACTAAATAGGTACTTGAAGGTTACCTATACAGAAAGTACTGACATAATTGTAATTTATTAATGTACCTTTGAGAGTGGTTGCATTACGAGTAAAGCATCAACCCTTGTAATATTCTTCCCATACCTTTTTGACCTTATTTTGACCTTGTGGTTATGCAAAGATGGGTATTTCAAATAAAAAACGATGTTAAAAAAAGGGTTGATATATACCATCCCCTATTTGTACGGACAACAAAAAAAAAACGATATCGTTCTTCAACAAAACCGCCATTGCCATAAATGAGGCTAATTAAAGGTTATTACCTAATGGGGGCTACCAATGTCCTTAGGGTTTATTTAAAAAGAAAGGTTCTTATTTAATTTCTATTTTGTTTCGCATTTTTGTCATACTCGTTTGAAATTAAGGGTACATTTATTTTGAATTTCATTTTGTTTCGGTTATTAATTATAATAAAACAAATAAAGTTAATTGAACAACAAGGTCACACGAATTTTAAACGTTTTTGGGATGCATGAAATGATGATAGTCCCAATAGCTGACAACCAAAGTTTGGTTTGCTTACAGCTTTACATGTAAAAAGTGCGTGTTCCGAAGTATATCGAATTTTAATATTAAGCAAAATTTGTTTAAAGAGATGATGTGAGAAGTATAAGTGAAATACTTCTTCCTTTAGGATCAAAATACTTATATTTTATTTTTTGAAAATAAACACATTAATATTACGCCACTCTCTCGAATCGAAAAAACCTTATTAAAGAGAACAACTTTTTAAATTCCGAATCAAACATATAATACATCGATTAGAAGATATTTGACGGGGGATGGGCAACTAGAACAAGCAACGAAATATTCGCATTTTAAAATGAAAAATTAAAATGACCATTATATTTCTCGAAGATTTGATCACAATGTTTTCACCACCATTTTTAAATAGGATACAATCTATACAAATACATCACAATCTATTCAAGACCTTACAGACGGGATTCGTGAAGTTATTGGGGGACATAGGCCATATATATGCGAATTGGTTCGTGCTGGACCGATCACATTTACTTCCCTCCTTTTCAAAATCTCTCCGGAGACTGAAAGCTTCTTAATGAGCGGCAGAATGTATTTTTTTAGCATTAGTTCCACTAATAATCTGTTGGATTACTTCACCGAAATTTTAACATGGTTTTGGAGAAAGTAGGATTATTGGCACTTAATAGAATTTGTGTCCTTTCGGTTTTGAAGAATCCCTTCAATTGTGATAAGAAACTATTGAGAAATACAATATAAATTGTGGTTTGACCTAGGGCTCTGTTTTGTCTCCTAAACTATTTATTACTTTTCTTAATGAAGATTTTCCTGTTAGAAACTTTTTATCCATTTACCTTCTTTCGCTGATGAAGAAGTACCCCCAGCTTTTCATATTCGTTTTTAGATTCAAATTACTGCTCTCCCGAATAATCGGATCTTCAATGACACTGTATGATCAGGTCATTAAATTCTGATGCTAAATCGGGGATTCAAGAATTGAGAAGAATTGTATGGGTCAAAAACCCACTCCTACCTACTATTGTTACATCCAAGCCCAGATTTAGGGGAGGATACCGGGGTGAAAGCCCCGTGGCCTGCACAAACGAAGGGCCCCCACAATAAAGACTTCGGAAATTTTCGGTTTCGGTTAATGCCTGAGTGGAGTGGTACTTGCCGCAACGTCGGAGGTTGGGTATTTGATTCCGTGTCTTGACAATTTTTTTTTATAAATTAAGAATCGGTGTTCTTCCATTCTTGGAAAAATCAATTATTAATTTCTAATTGGTAATTTGTCCATCGGCTATTCAATTCTTTCAGCGGCACCGAATTCTGATTGAGAAATTATCGAAGAAGAAAAGCGGTCAGTTTTTTAGCCTTGATAAAGCTCAGCGACACTCGTTGGTCTTGTCGAGCTGAAGCTACGAAAACCTTAGTCAACGGCTATTCGGAAATCCAAAGAAGCTCTAACCAGCATTATCTTTTAAAAAGGAGCAAAAAGAAGATAAGGTGATCTCGAAAACCGGTTTGTTTTGCAACATTTTGAAACGATATTTTGGAGCGATTCAACGCTACAGAAAAGATGTTGCAAGACCTGAAAATCAATGAAATCATTAGTGGAATCGAACGAAATGATTTTGACAGATATGAGGAAGCAGCCAAAAAACATATCACATATTGATGAATATGTACAATCAAGCACCCGCACCAGAACCAGAAATGTGAGGTTTAATCCGCTCAATTACGGGAAAGCACAAGTCGCAAATCTGTCACACAAGGAAAAAATGCAAAGTATCCGCCTTTATCCCAGTAATTGACCAGCTATCCGTTTCTCTTACAAAAAAGATTGCATGCCTATGAAGCTGTACGTTCAAGATTTGGATTCCTGAAATCACATCAAATGATGGATGCTAAAAAAATTTGCATGCTACAACAGAGGCATTGGTGAAAGTGTATCCGGATGATCTAGAGCCTAGTCTTGGTAATCAGTTGGTTCAATTTAATTCTTTGATTGACTCATACATAAAGGAAAAGGATTATGGAACAGATCAATCACCGGAGCTTTTTTACTACCAAATTCTCGAAAATCAAAAATTTCAGAGCTACATTCCCAAACCTTGAAATTGCATTGATAATGAATTTTCAAAAATGAAAATTATAAAAAATAGGCCTCGAATCACGATGGGACAAAACGGTCTATCGAAGCTTTCTCTCCTGAGCATTGAAAGTGATTTACTGCGAG
>NC_079148.1:53041300-53083135 GCF_945859685.1 Eupeodes corollae | reverse complement strand
CTTGTACACTTGCTGGAAAGCAGCTTCCACCAGCTCCACTTTTTCCTGCGGATCTTCAATTACATAAAAGTCATCGTCAAAGATCGCTTCTTCTGGATCTATTTGCGCTGTCATGAGTACGTCTCTGTTCTCTTCAGCTCTTTGGAGTTTAATACACGGAAGGTCATTATCGTTTTTTTCCTGAATATCTTGTTTATTTTGGGGAACATACTAGGGTCACTAGAATTAACTGACCTGATCTTGCGGTCCCAGTACTTGTTAATTGTAAGCCTGTAGTTCTCCTTAATCAACAGATTGACATTTTTTTTTTGACGACTTCAGCATTCTAACCTCCGTGTGGGTCTGTAAGTCGTCTGTACAAGTTTTTGAGTCTTGTCAGTAAGCCACTCTGGTGCTTACGTAGTGCGTCAATACTCGCGTTTCTGTAAGCGTCCATTTTGTCCCATTCTTTGTACTTTGGTACCTATTGTCCGTTCCATAGTTCGTTTTATTGTTTCGTCCATCTGTTGTAAATGTTTTTTCAATTTCTGTATTTGTCATGTTTCTGTTGTTTGGTGGGGCTATGTACGTTATGGTCATATGATAACGAACATGTTTTTGCCTGCTATTCAAGAATACAACTTTCAGGATATGTGGTTTCAACAAGACCACACAATATTAGCAAATATTTCTTTATTGCAAGAGACGTTTCCTGGCCGCCTAATTTCTCGTCCTGGCGATACCAACTGACCACTAGGATCATGAGATTTGACACCTTTGGACTTTATGCAGATAAACTTTTGTGCACTTAAAAAATTCGTAAATTAAAGGCTGAGATATCGGCCAATATGAGTAAAAAAGTGGGCGAAAATTACATCAAAAGTATCGATGCTTGAAACAATTCGCGTGATAGTCATTTAAATGATGTAGTGTTCCACACATAATTTCAACGTTCAAACTTTATACTTTAAAAAAATCTCATAAAAAAAAACAGTTTACATTTGTTTTATTTACGTTTACTTTTGAAACCGCACAATCGATAACCCTGTACATGTTAATGAAGTTCTGCAATTTCTTGGTAATCGTTGCTGTTTTTTTATTTGGTGCATCGGTATAACAGTATTGATTTGAATTTTGTGAACCGAACAGTTTAGCTTTGTATTCAAGTTAAGAAAGTTGATCCTCTAAACATTTGACAACATCACGTTGCAGTCCTAGAATTTCTGATATATTGTTCAGTTCCGTCTTCAGTAGCGAAAACTCCCTTTTTATTGATTGATGGGCAATGTTTATAGAGAGGATGGGTGCTAGGTTTCGAGGCTGAACATCTTAGTTTTTCGTGTTGATTTTCATACCGACAATTTCTACTTCTATCTTTAACTTTGTTTTCATTTGGTGAAGATTCATTATTTTAAAATTGCTCTACCTTACACGTCTTGACATATTTAGCAAACAAATAGCTGAAAGCTCTGCTATTCCCCTCAATGCTTCGTCGCATTGGACTAACAACAACATTCGCCATACCGTAATTCTTAGGAATTAAGAATTAATTCCAAAGCACACAGACTACACCATCTCCCAACTACAATTCGACAGAAATTTCCAGATTTCTAATCCTACCAGATCTGTTTGGGAGAATGGGACATTCTTGGAGGTTGAGACGATCCATTTTTACACAGATGGGTCAAAAACTGAAATTAAGTCTCTCATTCCGCCTTCCCAATCATTGTAGCGTGTTCCAGGCGGAACTTTTAGCGATAAAAGAAGTCTTGTCTTGGCTCAAAGAAAACGTGATATCAACATCTGATATCAGTATTTTCTCTGATAGCCAGGCCGCTATCAAATCTCTGGACTCTGTCTCTACAAACTCTATAACAGTCCATAACTGTCGATCATCTATAATGGAGATGGTGCAACAGTTTAATATTCACCTTTGCTGGGTGCGGAGCCATAGAGACATTCCAGATAACTGTAGGCCGATGAAATCGCCAGGAACGGTACAGTACAGCCCATCCTAACACGTTTGGCAAGCACTGGCATACCAATCGCTACTTGTAAACTGCTACTAATGCAAGACGCTGTGAGGAGAGCAGGCACCAGGTAAAACAACATCACCACGTGTCAAGTCACAAAAAACATCTGGCCAACACTGGATTTAAAACGTTCAAGGTGCTTGCTCTCTCTAAGCAGATCGCATGTAAGCTCGATAATAGCTGTCATACGAAAAAATTACCTAGGTGAATTCTTTTTTAACGATCTAAATCATATCATTATAATCAAAGTCTCACGTTTCGTAAGGGACTCAAGCTGGTTCCATTGAGCTTAGGAGGAAGCCTCAAGATTCATGTTGAGTCACAATGGGCCATTAAACTGGCCTAAGTGTGTTCGTTTCCATCTTGGACAGCCACTGTTACCTAACCTAAAAATAGCAAGCATACAACGTCTACATTGTCTTAATAGATATGCTGTCAGAGTCCATCTTATTCCTATATTTTCAATCAGAATTAGTGACAGTATGCAGCCCTGTCTGATTCCGAATTTGACTTAAATTTATAACTTATACCTTAATGTATGTACTTGACGATAAATAAATAAAAATAAAAAATGAATGATAAGTCATATTTTTGTAATTTCGACGATATTTGTGACAAACCTGACTTCATGGAAATAAATAAAACAATATTACATTCATCACGTTTTTCATGTGTACATAATGCCATAATTGAAAAAAAAGATAGCTTTGTAAGGCCAAAATTAAGAGATAAGGTTTCTTTAATTATGTGCTCTAAGCACTTGAAACAAAAGTTTTTTCCCTGATACCTGTCTCAAAGCCATAAATGTTAGCATATTTTATTCATCTACCATTTTTACTATTACATTTTATTTTAAAAATTCTTGCTTCTAGTTTAATAATTGAAACCAAAACAGCCAAGACTTTAAGTAGGAAAAAAAAACAAAAGGACTTGAGAAGCCATCATAAGATTTCTTTGTCAGTAAAACAATATCTTCGTTTTTTTTCCTTAAATTCGCTTATTTCTTTTATTTTTTTATATCAAAGAAAATAATTTTCGTCATTTTATTGTGTTGGCTATTACACTGCTTACTTATGCTCAGGCTTCCGCATCCATTTAAATTCAACCTTAAATCCATGCTGCAAAAATATAAATCTCAATTTGGATTCTTGAATTACATATTTCTTATTTATTTATTTTTTTATTCCGGAGTGATTCCAAGAAATCACCAACAGAAGAAAGGGGCTATCGAACAGTCATAGTCATAGCATTTTATAGCATAAAGATGGAAGATATTCAAACTCTTCGTTTATTTTTTTGATGTAGCCTGTAGGACGTAAAGTTGAAAACAAATTGCTCCAATTTATTCTTTGGTGTGGTGTTTAGTTGCAAAGTTTCTTTCTAATCTTGAAGAAGAAAGTATTCCCATAAAAAACACCCAGAAAGCTGAATTCTTGAGGATTAATTTCCTTCCGAATAATTTGCCTTCGTTTAGTTGCTAAAAGTTTGCAAATTTTTTTGTTTGCTCCTTTTTTGTTTCGTAATTTTTTGTTTTGAGTTTTTTATGGGGTCTCATCAAGTATCAATCTCAAAATCGATTAATGTCTTAAGTTTTATTTTTTTTATTTTACAGAAATGATTTCCAATTAATTATGGCTGGGAAATTTGTTGAAAACTCTCGATGGCAAAACAAAAGTGGCTCTAACATCTCTCTTTTTCCTTTTTTTGTTTTCGGCTTCACTTTTTATTCAGCCAGATGTTTGCACACAAAAAAAATATCGGAAAAACCTATCTTCCAGATATAAATTATAATTTATGAAGGCACACAGGATATTTTCACAGGATGCTAACGTGCTCTAGGGCAGTTAAGGTACATGCTTTTTTTTGCACCCGTTTTCCTTTTGTTGGTGATAGAAAAAAAAAGGTTTCGAATGTGAAAACGAAAAGTTGAAGAAAGAGAAGAGATTATTTAAGTCTTTAATCCAGTCATTTTTCCCCATTTTATTTTATTTTTATTTTTCTTATTCTTTTTTTTTTGAGATTTAAGCTTATGATGGTTTTTCACAAATCCTTGAAGAGTGGCATTTTATGGGATTAAGTGAATTCAAATCGGAAGTTTCTTAATATTCAAAGATTTCGGGTTGAATTTCAAAGTATAGATACATATCTATAAATAGGTATATGCACAAGAGTAAGTATACCTTTTACCTATGTATTTGGGATCAAAATAAAAGAATATCATAGCCAAGCCATTGGCAATAAGGTTGTGATAAATATTTAATCTCAATGCGAAAAAGAGTTGAGGATTTGTTTTTTTAGGACTTGATATTTTGTAAAATGAACAAAATTAAAATGTGATGGGATGGATGAAATATAAGACTAATGAAATTTAGAAACAACAAGATAAATTAATAATGAACTAAAAGAACAACATTAATTTTAAAATAATTCAAAATTATATATCTATATAATACCAAAAAGTAAATGCTAAGATGGATTTAATGTGTAAAGTTAAAATATTTTACCTCAAATGTAAATGTGACAGTAAACTTGACAGATCTTTTTTTTTCCTTTGGATAAAGGAACTAGAAGTGTTATTTTAGGAATAACTTGTAGGTATACTTAAGCTGGGATTGTTTGTTTATAGCTTGAAAATAGCAGTTGAGACTTAAGATTTAAGGTTTTAATTTGAAATTGAAATTTGATATTTTGAGCTTTACAAGTATGATGTCTTTTTTCAAGATTGTAATGAGAAATAGAAAAACATTATTTTAACAAAATAATGAACAAAACCACGACGAAGAATAGAACCTAGAACGTAAAGAAGGTCGTAGAAAAATTTAGCACATTCAGCACGTATGATGCTGATATCTCCGGCCACTCAGCTTAGGGTGGGTTCAGCAAATAAATTGATATCCTATTAGAGATGATATCGTAGGTGATCAATTAAATTGATCAGAATATAAAAATGTCGGTGACCACAGGGGTGTCTATCCTAAAATTGAGAAATAGGGCGTCAGCAATTATTTTTTATAATTAAGGAAATTGCAAACCTTCGGAGCGAAACCGACGGTGAAAGAAGTTTCAATAAAAGATTAAGTCTTGGAATTAATTTTCAAAATATTTATTATTAAGTAAATTGTCTGGGAAACCTTGCAATTAAGTAAGGCTAAAACCCAGGATCTTTTGAACAAAGAAACAAATCGTTCTTCAAGAAAAGATAAGATGGACCGGTAATGTTTAGTACCGAAAAAAAAAAATTTTAACGGTTTTATTTTAAGCGGGTCACAAGTTCCGTAATTTTCGGAAATAAAGCGAACAGCAAAAGCCAAACCATAATTTTTTTTGAACAATGTCTCGACAACGAAATAATGTGATTCAACGTAAATAATTTTTAATCAAATAAACCAAACTATTATACTTAGCTTATTTCTCCTGCCAGATTTCCCTTTCTTCCTTAACCAATTTTCCTCCTTTTCCTCTCCTGTATCTCAAAGAGTATATTCCACCAAATCTCCAAATTTATTCAAATTTTCAAATTTCCAAAACACTTCCTCAAATTAAATTTTTTTCTAATCAAATTTCTATCTTCCAAAATTACTTTTCTTTCGATCTATTCGATTTCGTAGCTTACAAAAAAGTGAGTTCCCAGGCTTTTTCCAAGCCTGAATGAACCCTTTTTCTTCAAAAACCCAGTGCTTTGAGCAACTCAGTGACTTGGGTTTCGGTCGCGTCATTTTTTCAGCAACGCTCAGCTTGTTTGCGTGAGTGCGCCAACGCAGTTGCAAACCCAGTAGTCTTCTCTTACTCGCACTTTAATCTCTCCAGCTTAATGCAAGTCACCCCTGAATTCGCCGCGCTCTACTCTGACTTGTAGAGTGCGGGAATGCAGTGGGTGCATTCATCCACCTAACATCCCCGATTCAATTTTGAATGAAAGAAAAACCTTGGAACTCAAGAAATTTGATTGTTCACACTTTGCATTTTTCCCCACCGATATTTCCCAACAAAACAAATATAATTGTGGAAACTTGATGGAAATTAGTAAGTTTCGAGAAATGTGGCAGAAGTTCGCTACACGCGTTTTAAAGTTATTTCGTTTGACTTTCGCGCAGATTTGGGGAAATAGTTATCGTTCCATCTTGTACATTTAAGTATAATGAGGGTGTAAAAGTTGGGCTTGAAGCCATTCTCCCATGGAAAAACCTTCGGCATTCGGAGACCAAGTGTCGACCGTGCCAATTTTTTTTTACTGGAGTCAGACCATCCGTCTGACACTTATGGTAGTAATCATGCTCATTCTTTGGGGACTGGCTGTCACCCATTTTTAGTATTTGACAAGACCGCCCGTCTGTCACTTTAGTTAAAGTGGAAAGCTTATCCACTTTATGTATGTAAAATCGATATCAATGATTATGTTTCTTTCCAAAGTACTGAGAGAGTGAACCGATGGCTGATGGACCATGGCTGCCCCTCTCTCTCTCAGTAGATTGTAGGAAACACCTGTAGGAATGGAGGAGGGAGGAACAAGTATTTGGATGACGGAGAGAATGGTTCTTGTCGCGGTAATTTTTACCGTGACACACTCGTTCAAAAGTTTCAATTCAAATAGTAGTTTATTGTGTTACAAGAAAAGTTACTTCTCAAATTTAAAATTTTTCACAGCATCTTTTGATTTAAAACCTTTGGACTTTTTTTTTGGACATGAAAAATAAGGTCTGTGCCACTAGTTAATAACTTATTAAGGGTGAAATTGAGTTCGTGAAGTTATTGGGGAAATACAGATGTAATTTTTGGAAATAGTCTTGAAAAATAAAGGGTCCGCCAAAAAACTATTTTTTTGAAAATGCTATAAAAAAACTACTGAATATTTTCTCAAATTTATTTTTCATTTGAAAGTACAATCCTTCCGGTTAATAATGGAGAATAATTTCATCCAGATGGCCTCGTATCCTACACGATCGGTCCAATTTTTAAGCACATTATCGATTCTGTGCAGCTGTATTTCACAAATGGCTTCACGAATATTGCCCATTAAAGCATCAATTGTCTCTGGCTTGTCATATCGTAACACTTATCTTTAACGGCACCACACAAATAATAGTCCAACGGTGTCAAATCGCCGCTCCGACGATGCCAACGACATCAGCTCTGCGGCTGATAATGCGATCTTCAAAAAAAAGGGCGCAAAACATCGAGTGTAGCTTTGGCTGCGTGGCATGTAGCGCCGTCCTGTTGAAACCAAATGTTGCCAATACCCTCCTCATAAATGTTTATGAACGAAAATGTGTTCAACATGGCCCGATAACGATCGCCATCGACTGTAACGGCCACTCGTTGCTTATTTTCAGTGAACAGTGAATGCGTGCGGATTTTCTGTGACCCAAATGTGACTGTAACGACGTTATTTATAAGTAGTAATTAATTTATTTAATAACGTTATATTATAAAAATAAGTATAATAAAATAAAGTAATTATTGGTAGAATAATATATGAATTTAATGATGATTGTTCGGCGGTGGGACTACGACTGGGCTCCTCAAGTTATCGTCCAATAATTGTCACATCCACATAAGCGTATGTACGTACAGTGTTTTTATACGGTTGCCAGCTGTCATAAGGGATTTCGTATACTACATTTCCTCCCACTCAAAGATAGCATCAGTGTGAAACCTGAAATCGAACGACAGGTCTTCGTTGTCTATAAGAGTGTCTAGGTGTTTGCACAGCCGGAATCACCGACGACTTGGCAGCTGCATTGTTGTCCCTTGTTTCTGTAGCTTGAGGAACAATCTTGCTTACTGTCGATGAGACTGAAGGAATATTAGTATTATCAGAATTTATACTTGCCTGATTTGCTGCAGAACTTTGAAGGCCCTTATTCATGAAAAACTCATCCAATTGATTTTCATCCGAGTGCTGAGGCCTCATCTGGTTTTGGTGTCGCTTAAGAGCTTCAAAAACTGTGGATACAAGGTATGTCATCCGCCCAAGTTGCTTTTTTACCCTACCTCGAATCCATTTTGGTCCTCTTGAGAAGTTCTTCACTAACACCAGCTGTTCGCTAACAAAACGATTAAGTCCTTTGCTGCTTTGTAGTTTGTTCTGTCGAGGGAACATCAAAGCAAGAGGAATTTTAGGCTAACGTCCATGTAATATTTCTGCTGGTGATTTCCCGGTAGCAGGATTCGGTGTCGATCGAAAAGTGCTTAAATGGTGAAGTAACGCATTATTCAAGTCTTCTCCTCCTTCCATAATATTCTTTAATGACGTTTTAAAGGTCCTTACGTTCAGCCTCTCCATTAGAGGCAGGATGAAAAGGTTCTGACGTCAAATGTCAAATGTTGAATGCCATTTGAAGAACAGAATTGCTCAAACTCGTGGGACACCAATTGTGCCATATGACGTTGTTGTGGACAAGATCAAAATGAGCTCCATCTGAAAAGATTACTTTTTTGACTAAATCGGCATCTTCTCTTAGGCGATCGCAGGCCCAGTTAGCGAACCGAAAACGCATTGGATCGTCAGTTGGCTTCAACTCCTGAACCAATTGGACTTTGTATGGCGCCATACCAAGGTCTTTATATAAAATTTGTACCAATGATCTCTCAAAATTGTTAATTTGTTAAGAACGACGGTGAATTGATGTTGATGGCGCCTTACACACACTTTCTGCCACAGCAGCAATATAATCTGGTTTACGCACTGTTTTTGGCTATTTGCGCTTTGGTTTATCGATGAGGACGATGGTATCTTTCACTTCTTTCACAAAATAAAGAACATACGGGGCTGACGGTGCTTCTCTTCTTCCAAAAATCCACGCAATTTTCGCACACATTCTGCAACATTACCATGATTTTTAAAATAATGTCGCAATATTTCCCAGCGTTGTTCATGCGTATACACAACCATATTAGTCCAGCGGAAGGATAAAACTAATTATTTGTCAAATCACAAATGAGCTAAGTGTTACCGTTTACGAAAAAACCACTAGTTGAAAAAAAAAGTTAGATGACTGACCCTTTAAGTGTCTTTCACACGAGACTGTTTCGTCCGTACGGTTAAAATCCGTACGAATTTTATCCGTGAGCCATTGATAGTAAACTATTTAAATTAACTTAAGCTTTTACACTGGACGGAGACGAGTTTTTCCCTACGGCCGTCTCAACGAAAAAACCAAATCATTTACTACTGATTCCTTTATCGAAGCCCAAGTTTAGACAGAGTATCAACTTCTCGTGAATTTGATGCTTTGTCTGATTCCATCCAAAGAATTGTCTTGTCTTATCCTCGCATTGAAATCGTTGTTACGGGCGATTTCAATGTACACAATTCTTCATGACTTCAACATTCAGGCCAGATAACACCCGATGGAGTGTGTGCAGAAATCTTTGCTGAGTTGTACCACCTTACTCAGCTTGTCAACGAGACCACCCGAATATCGGACGTTGAAGGTCGAGCAGAAAACACTCTTGACTTGTTTCTTACCTCTAACCCTGATAAGTACACTGTTAGTGTTCTATCTCCTCTAGGCACATCTGATCATTGTGTTATATCAGCAAATTCCTCGTGTCAAAACTGTTCAGTTAAAGAAAGAGTTCCTAAGAGAACCGTTTGGCAATACGAGAAAACCAACTGGGACGGTCTCAATAATTACTTCAGGATCTTTAACTGGTCACAATGCTTCCACGATAGTGACGTTGACGCCAGCGCTGATATGATCACAAGTTTAATTCTCCTGGGAATGAGAACTTTTATACCAAACATGGTTAAAAGTATCAGACCAAAGGAAAACGCTTGGTTTGATGCGAGCTGTAAAGAGGTTATTATAGCCAAAGAGGTTAGTTTCCGTTGCTATAAAGCCAACCGTACTGAGGAAAGCCGGAAAAAGTTCAAACAAGCCAGGAAGGCCTTCAACGCCCATATGCAACGAACAAAATTTTTACATGACCAAAATTTACGGCAAAAAATACTGCAATGTCCCAAAGGCAGTAAAAATGTTTGGTCATTTGTAAAAAATATGAGGAATTCTTCCTCTTCTTCGGTTCCTACGCTCGTTGTCAATGACACTCCTTTTGTTAGCTCTTTAGAGAAAGCTAATCTCTTTGCTAGGCAGTTCGCCGCCAATTCCGCCTGTACTTGAGAGAGTTAGTGATTCTATGAGACCAATCCTTTTTCGCACTAGTACTGTGGCAAGAGTCCTAAGAGATCTAAACACACATAAATCCGCTGGTCCAGATGGTATCCCCGCTATTGTTCTGAAGAGGTGTTCTTCAACGCTGGAAAAACCACTGCGTAAGCTTTTTCATCTGTCCTACTCCTCAGGTCTCGTTCCGAGCGGATGGAAAACGGCATTTGTCCAGCCTATTCGCAAAAAAGTCGAAACTTCCTCACCGTTTAATTACCGACCAATTGCACCTACGTTCCTTCTTTCCAAGGTCATGGAAAAGCTGATTAATTATTAGCTCAAGAAATATCTTGAAGATCGAAAGCTTCTTAATGACCGGCAATACGGCTTTCGTAACAATAGGTCCACTGGTGATCTCATGGTTCATCTCACCGAACAGTGGAGCAAATCTTTACATCGTTTTGGAGAAAGTAAGATTATTGCACTTGATATTTCAAAAGCATTTGATAGGGTTTGGCATCAGGCTCTCTTATCGAAAATGAGTGCATTCGGTTTTCATGAATCCCTGCTTCATTGGATTAGTAATTACCTTTCAGATCATTCACTACAAGTAGTATTGGATGGATTCAAGTCTGAAAACCATAAAATAAATGCTTGTGGCTCTGTTTTATCTCCAACACTTTTTCTCATTTTTATTAATGATCTTCTGTCTGCAACATCTAATCCAATACATTGTTTCGCTGACGATAGTACTCTTAGCTTTTCATATTCGTTTTCAGACTCACATCCCTCTTCTTCGGATGTGGAACTGCAACGACAAAATATGATAAGCTCATTAAATTCCGATCTAAACAGCATTGATCAATGGGGATTAAAAAGCCGCGTGGAATTTAATGTTTCGAAAACCCAATGCTGTCTTGTTCGTTAAAGCGAGATATACCCCCATTGCCATTATCCATGGATGCCACTTGCATCAATGAGACTAAACACCTCGATATTCGCGGTATGTGTGTCACCAACCACCTCTTGTGGAATGATCACATACGCGATGTCGCCAAAAATGCCACAAGGTGTTTGGGTTTCCTTAGGCTATGCAACAAATATTTCAACCCTTCTGATCTGGCTGTTATCTACAAGACTTACATACGTGAAAAGCTTGAGTATAACTACCATCTCTGGGCTGGTGCTCCTGCAACTTACTTAAGCCTCTTGGATAGTATTGAACGTATAGCATTTAAATTGATAGATGATAATTTCATCATAAGTTCATTTACTTCGCTTGAACATCGTCGTAAGGTCTCTTGTCTGACCCTTTTTTACCGTTATTTTAAAGGCTTATGCTCTAATGAAATAGCCAGTTGCATTCCTCCCCTTAAACAGTTCAACCGTAATACTCGCGCTTCTAGGAATGTCCATCAGTATACCCTCGAACCCAACTTCGGTCGTACTGTCAAATACAGAGATTCGTTCTTTAAACGTACTACGTGAATGTGGAATGCCTTACCACACTCTGTCTTTCCTAGTCATTGCAATATTCAGGAATTCAAAACCAATGTGCATCGACATCTCCTTTTAAACCCTCTCTCCTCTTCCTAGTGCTCACACTGTGCCTCTGCATAATAAGGGTAGTAATATCCTATGAGTGTGTGTTTATTATAAAAAAAAAAGAAAAAAACTAATGAAATATACGGCGGCCCCGGCATCGCCGTTTTAGCAGTGATGTACGTGACTGCGCGAACGCATTCACAAAAGACGATTTTTATTCGTCTGCCGTCCGTTTTTGTGGTCACTTTTACTAAAGAAAAATATCGAAATATGTGTGAAAATAAAGTCCGTACGGAAAAAAATCGTACGGATTTTAACCGTACGGACGAAACCGTCTCGTGTGAAAGAGGTCTTATAATGTAAAAGGTGTGATGTATGCCATCACCCTGACTATTTCGTTAATATTGTTTTTATATTTAAAGGCATAACTCTTTCTGTTCAATTATAACTTAGCAAATATAAGTTTCCAATTGAAAAGTCGTTCATTATATACAAATGATCGAATTGTTACATTTTAGTTTTAAAATAATAGTTTTGCTATAAGGATAAAATAAATAGAAACATATTCAAATGAACCCAGGATCAGCTAATTTTATTTTTTTTAATTATATATAGATAAGGTGTTTGACAAATTTAAATTTATATTGTGAACGTACCCTTTCACTTATTATTCAACTCTTATTTTCAATTTAATCAGCATGTTCAACATTTGTATCATGGTAAAGTACACGAACTAGAAAAGTCTACAAAAATCTTCTATAGAAATTCATTGTCGGTGACAGCAACTTTAAGAGCGTTAACTTCAAGTTTTGGTCTTTATTATAACATTTAGTATACAGGCAATAAGAATTTTATTGCAAAAACTTTAACCTCTGAATTTCTTCGTGTCAGTAAGGCAACAAATTTGTTGAAGTGAAGAAAATATCATTGCCATTCAGTTGACCGTCCAAATCAGTTCATTTTATGGCACATTACTTAAGATCAATCTGACTCAAGAACCGAATCCAATGGAAAATTCTTAAATTTGTACGTATGTTTATTTCGTTCCAACGGGTTCAAAAGTTCAGTTTTCGTGAAAAAGCTCAATTTGAAAATAAGAGTTTTTAATGTCAATACTTTATGTTTCATCGCATTTGCGATAGGTTTATGTATAGGTAGAACTGCCTTACCTTAAAATAGAAGGTTTTCAAATTGATTACATTATTTTAGTAGAAAATATAACAATCTACAAAAATGAAGATCTATTGTCAAACATCTTACCATTTAGAACACAATTTATGAAAATTATGCCATACATTTTTTTTTCAAAGTCGTTCATTGAAAAACAATCC
The DNA here is from genome assembly GCF_945859685.1 of Eupeodes corollae. Classification (NCBI taxonomy): domain Eukaryota; kingdom Metazoa; phylum Arthropoda; class Insecta; order Diptera; family Syrphidae; genus Eupeodes; species Eupeodes corollae. The sequence goes on along the minus strand of NC_079148.1, from coordinate 53,070,139 downwards.
CAAAAGACAATTCAAACAAAAAACATACATAAATACAAAATACATTTTATTAGAACTATAATGATGGCTTATAAAGATTGTTTAACTTATAATTAGATCATACATTCCAAAAGAATAATAAAGAAAACAAATTAATATCTTATTATTTACAAATATGGGACAATAAGTTTGATATGTTATGTTTTTACATTAAATACAATAATTTTCCTATCCACTGATGCAATTTATTTATATATTTACAATATCATTTTCATTTTCATTCAAATAATGAAGATTTTCTTCAAATTAAGTCCAGAATGTAATGTTATTGAACCTAAAATAAGCACAATATACAAAAGCCCTTACTTTTCCCTAAGGACTGCCATTATTGTTCCGGTATGCTTCCATAAGTCTGTCAACAAATTTTCTATAGAACTTAATTTAAACAATGTCCTGGATGTGGTCCAGAGAATGCATCTTATATCAAAAAAGAAAATAAAGACAAAAACAAAAAAAAAACAAAATAAATAAGGAACACAACACAAAAACCCACAAACCACAAAACCAACTGACATACCTTTATAGATCAATCTGTATCCCTATGCAGATATAATTTCACAAGCTACTACATACGCCATCCGTTTCAGTCTCCAAGTCCCAGTCCCAGTCCCAATCCTAGTCCCAGGCTAACTTAAGAACTTCCAATCTATCCATCTATAGGTTTGTTTTGCTTATATACAATACATACAGTAGGTAGGTAGAGTTATATATGAGGACAATATCAACAATATCAAAACCCAGCATGAATCTGTTGCTACGAAATGTGGGTCATACAGCTGAGTTGCAATAAATCAATCAGGTAAGTAAAACATTTTCATTCTGCCAACTCAAGACTTCCATGCAAAAGGGCTATAAGTTTTGTGGCACATTATTCGTTGTGCCTTTGCTTCTTCATTCCTCTTGTGTTCCCATCACACTACTATTACCTATGCACCATACATACAAACATATACGATATAGACCTTTTTTCTTTAGGTGGGGGGAAAAGTAACGTGTGAATGCATAATTTTAAGTAAGGTAGACACCTATGCATCTACATATCTATAGAAGCACAGGAGGGCAAAAATAGCAAAATTGGAAATCTGTCACTATAGAACGATACTGATCCTGATTTATCACCTCGTTGTGATGCTTAAAGTCTTGAGTGTCACATCAGTGTGTGCTAGTGTTGTGTTTGTATGTGTGTGTGTGTGTTTTTTGTTTAGATTATACCTACGTAAGTACATAGCTTGATATCCAAAGTTTCTTCAATAAGGATCGAAGAATAAGGCATAGTTTCAGAATTCCCACTCAGCTAGGGTTACCATTTAGTTGTATTAAAAAGATGATGAAAATTTGTTAAATGTCTCTTGATATAAAATTTTGATTTTCTATTTTCCTGGCAATACAAGCAATTCCATGTTTCAATATTTTTTCAAAAACTTCTCAAAATAATGCTTTGCTTTTATTCAAAGGTCAAAAATAAGTGATTTTAAAATAAACGTTTTTGTTAATAATTTTCCGACATTTTCCAAATAATTGTTGCTTGAAATTATTATATAAGATTGTTAATGAAGCATAAGACTCATTATACTGTTAGATACCCTTTTATTTTGTTTCATTTTAAAATGTCCTTCTAAAATGTTTTAACAAGCGGTAACCTTTTTTTTTACCTTATAACACCTATGTATGCATAATCAGTGTTACATGTGAGTGCATAAACATAAATATACCCACTTACATAGGTCCATTGAATTGAAACTTTAACTTTATATAGGAACAAGACTAGGATTGTTAAGGTATAGAAAATATTTATGTTGGAAATAGGTATATTTTGTCAATTAAAATAGATGTTCTTATACTCGTAAAGTTTTGTGGATATACCAAATATGTATTACATGTAAAGTGCTGACTGACAATGATATCTTTTTATTTGAAATAGACTTTGGTTGTATTAGTTTGACATTTAAACAAATGAAGAAGTATTAAACAACATTCCAAAAGGTGTGTCGAACAGTGAGCAATAAAAGCTAAGCTATGTACTTATCTATTTGTATGTAACTTAGATGTTAACACTATTGCCTTATTTACCTTTAATGGGATTCGATTTTAACTTTATGTTATATGTACTTTTCGATGTATTTGTTTGTAAATGGCAGTTTCATGACTTTTATTAATTATCTTGGTTTTTGTCATTGAAATAAAGGATTAACAAATGCATTAAGGCTCATTTTGGTAAATAAAGGTCATGGTTAGTGGCAGTGAAAAGAAGGGTCTAATAGCATTGAATACATATTGGCTGCTTCTATAGTTAATGTTTTTTTAGAATTTTAAAGTAAAAGTCTTAATTTGTATGACTACTCTTTTGCAGTCCATCCATGTGATAGGTCCAAAAAATTCTAGGTTAATATGTCCAGAATACGGTAGTAAAGGGATTTTTAAAAATTCGAAGTCGTTTTAAAGATATGACTTCGGGCTGTTAAAAAAGATTAAACAAATAAAGGAAACGGTTGAAAAGGACCAGGTAAACTTACTGATAAAGTTATTCAGAAAATCTTTAATGAAGGTTTTGAAGGTAATTTGAAAGCAATGTCGGTTATGGGATGCCCTATAGGCCGCGAAGCCCATACTTATGTTGAGAAACGTGATGAAAAGCGAATCTCACGTTCTGAGCGGCTCCTAAGTGATGCCGTTAAACAAGCCAGAATTGATTCAAGGCCTGAACAATCTTTGCTTTGAAAGAGTCATAAGAAGAAGACGAAGGGATACTGAGAGGAAAGTTTCATATTTTCATAGTTAAGAGGACTTGAAACTTTGACCGAGTTTTTCTCAAAACTGTGTTGTTCAAACTTTCCTCCATCGTATCTCAAAAACGTCTTGACCGCACAACTTGAAATTTGTTGGGTTGGATTCATTACATAAAAACACATAGAATGAACCATCGACAAGCAAAAATTCCAAAAATTTCGATTTTTGTATAGCAAAAAACAAACAAAAATTCAAATGTCTCCGAAAAGTCCAATTTTTGGTATATTCATTTAATAGTTAATCCCATGCATTTAGGCTCACAGATTAAAACGCCGTTTATTAACTTCAGATAGCAAGTTATTGTAATGGGTTCGATTTGTCAAATTTAGAATTTTGACATTTCTCGACGTTTAAAGGTCCCTAGAGTCGAAATAAAAGATTGTTAGAAAGATGTCTGTGCGTGCGTGTGTGCGTACGTTCGTACGGCGGTACGTTCGCTACGTTTTTTTTGTCATCCATAGCTCAAGAACCAAAAGAGATCTTGATTTCAAATAAATTTTGTCATACAGATAATAAGGCAGAAAGATGCAGAAAGGGCTCTCAAGAAAATTGCGTGGGTGGTTTTTTTACCATAGCAGTTTGAAAAAAAGGTGAAAATTTTATTTAACACTAAATATCTTAAGAACCAAAAACATTAGAGACTTAATTTTATATAATATATTGTAACGCGATACCAAAGAACTATGTTTTTTGAAAAAATCCATCAAACTGAAAAAAAAAAAATTGTCACCTCCCAAATCTTACGACTAAAATATGATTTCATCTCCAAAACAATTTTGTGCAACGAAGAATAATGTTTTTGACATCTGATAAAATTTTGAGAAAAATCGAATTGACAGTTTTTTTATAAGAAATAAATATCTAAAAAAACATTACTCAAAGTTGGTAAAAATTTACTTTCGACTCAAAGAGCTTTTCAAAAATTAAAAATATTGGCTTCAAACTTATTTTATTTCAAAATTGTTGTCGATATCCATTAATTTTTATATAAAAATCCAACAGTCCGTGTTTTCATAAAAAATAAAGTCTACAAAAAATAGAATGCAAATTTGGTTAAAATTGATACAAGAACATAAAGACAAACTTTTAAGCAAGACAAATCGACATACGGAATGCGAAGTTATCAGTGTGGGTCGCAACCCAGCCTCTTTACATTTTCAAAATAATCCACAGTGGGTTTAGCAAAGTGTTTTTTAAAACATTAAACATACGTCACTTTGCAAATCTGTCGCTTTTAACATATATCACTTTTGAAATCTATAACTTTTGACATCTGTCACTTTTAACATCTGTCACTTTTCACATCTGTTACTTTTGATATCTGACACTTTTGACATCTATAACTTTTGACATCTGCATTGTGGACATCTGTCACTTTTGATATCTATCACTTTTGATATCTGCCACTTTTGACATATGTCACTTTTGACATTTATCACATTTGAGCTACTGAGCACAATGAGAGTGACAAGGGGGTTTGGTAATTTATTTGTTTGATTTCAGAAATATAAACTGAAATCAAACAAATAAATTACCAAACCCCCAAATAAATAAATAAATAAATAGATTAATAAATAAATAAATAAATAAATAAATAAATAAATGAATAAAATAAATAAATTCTTGAACTTTAAAAAGAAAATATTCTCATATTAAAAAATAAATTATTTGAATTTTAGAATTTCCAAAAGCCCAAATAATATTTTAAAATAAGATCATATTCCCCTTTATCTATTGTAATTTCTTCTCCCTCACTTTTTTTCTTTAAGCTTATTTTGCTCACATTTTTTAAAAATTTTCTTGCAAGGTAAGAAATCATTTTTTTTGAATTTCAAATTTAATGTTGTCACTCCCGAAAATTTTTGGCAATGACATGTTTGAGGATCGAGGTTATATTTATAGAAAAATATGAAATTCAAGGCTTACTTTAATTTTCATTTTTAAAATAATAGACAGTGGATTTAGCAAAGTGTTTTTTAAAACTTTAAACATACGTCACTCTTCAAACCTGTCACTTTTGACATCAATCACTTTTGAATTCTGTTACTTTTTACATCTGTCACTTTTGACATCTATAACTTTTGACATATGTCAATTTTGATATCTGTCAATATCTGTCAATTTTTATATCTGACAATTTTGGCATCTGTCACTTTTGACATCTGCCACTTTGGACATCTGTCACTTTTTACATCTGTCACTTTTGGCATCTGTAACTTTTGACATCTGCCACTTTGACATCTTGTTTTATATACCAAATTAAATTGCTATAAATAAATTAAGATACTATGGTGTACTTAGTATTGTTGATGCTAAATTATTTTATATCTACAGGGTCAGTCAAAAGTGACTTCGTAATTTAAACGAAGTGATGGATTTGCAATGAGCGCCAATCTTCATGCTCATTGGGCCATTTGGTCGTGTGCAGATATTAAATCAGGGCTTTGGTTTTCATCTCGCAAAGTTTATCAAGATCTTTAATGAATGCACTTCCCAAGCTTAACAATAACATTCTAAAGCAGACCAGGGGAGGACATTTACAGAGAAAGTAAATCACAGTTTTACTTTCATGTTGAACTCCGGCATTGAGGTGGTTTGGGATACTCAACCTTGCTGTATGCTCTCCTATCGGCCAGACTCCGAATTGTCGGAAATATTGAGAACATTTTGCCCTTCAAAGCTCCAAGAGGAATATTTTCCTTTTCTGCAAGTGAGCTATCGTTGCCGGAGCAACTTATTATCACGTTCATTTCCATCAATGCCTGGAACCCAAATAAGAGTGACACGGAGGTTGATGAGATGTTGTTCATAAAAAATAGTGGTATTGAAGTCTTTCGTAACCATACCATCCTCCTAATCAAAAATTAAAATCTTTACTGGGGTCTTATTCAGTCGTTGTCTATCTCAAAACTATCCGCTGGAATTAGTCCGTTAGTGTTGTCATGTCATACAAAAAAGAACAATAAAAGTTGGGAGAAATTGATTTTCAACTAAAATGTCTTTTTAGGAATTTGAGATATTGGTTTCAAATGAATTTTATCTTATAAGAAATATTGCTTTCAGCATTCATTCAAATTTTAAGAAAAATTAAATTAATTTTACAAGAAAGAAAAACCTAAAAAAGAAACAATACTAAAACTTGGTAAAAATGTACTTTCCACTCAAATACCTTTTCAAAATTTAAAAATATTGGTTTCGATAGTAATCTTTTTATAAAAATCCAACAGTCAGTTTTTTTTCATACAAAATACAAATCTACAAAAAACATTACTCAAAATTGGTAAAAATTAGTTTTCGACTAAACATCTCGTTAACTAAAATACATTTTGAAATTTCATCATAGGTAAACATTTTAAAATTGTTTAGAAGAATTCAACTGACAACGTTTTTAACAAAACACAAAAACCTACAAACTTTGCAAGCAAATCGACAGACGGGATGGGAAGTTATCAGTGTGGGTCTTCCCCAGCCTCTTTTTTTTAAATTGTGTTTCAATACAACGTCACTGAAAAGACTTTTTAATAACATACAAATAATGTTACATTGCGGCGTACAAAATAAAAGAAATTTAAAACAATTTTAATGGAAACTTAATTCATAGCTCATTCATTCCACATTTGGGTTTGAAAAATATCGTCAAATAAAATACAACAAAAGCCTGGCCCTATCCATGTGATACGAAGTGTATAAGACTTTTTCTCAAAAGGAACACACAAATTAGTTTAACTAACCCTTTCTGGAATGGGATATAAACCATTTGTTTCTGTAAACGCATTTAACAATTTTTCAATCTCTCATTAAGAAATGAATCCATACAAGTTTTAAAATCTCGATTTATATGAGTTAAGATATTCACCGTATTCAACTCAAAAATGTTGAGGTTGATAGTTTGCCCTTTAGTCTGGTTGCATTTTGGGTTATATAGCTTTTTTTTTCTTTTTTGCTAATTTTAAGTTTTGATAAAGGCTTCACAAGCACCACCAACCGCAAACCAAAAATTTATTAAAAGCTTAACTATACGCAAAAAGCTCTTTGACAAAATTCACTTCACAAAAGTATTACCTTTCAATTTATTAAAACGATGGCAGAGTTGCGAATAACCGTTCATAATATTGGAAATATATTTTCCATACACATGTTATGAGTGTGGTTAGGGATATGAAGAATTCTAAGAATTACAACAAACATTCAAGTTTAAATAGGTAATAGTTTGAAGTCAACCGTTTGGTATTTTTATGTCAGCAAAGTGATTCATTTTTTTAACGAACGTAAGTCCTTGTTTTATAATTTTTTTGAGCAGGGTTAAAGTTCTTTAGGGGCAATAACACAACATAAGGAATGCATCCAAAAACGTGAATTTTTAAATTTAAGTTTAAAAAAGTCAATTAGTTTGAATTTAAATTTTACATATCCTAGAAAATTTAATAAATCAATAATTATTATTAGTATTAACCTACTTTCAACTTGAACCTGTAGTTAAAAAATGAAAGAATATACATATCTACCTCTAGACCAATGTACCAGTTTCATTAAAATATAGGTAGGTTTGTATATTTTATTTTAAATAGATTATCAAATGCAGAATTCAAAATAAACCTACATAATCTTCGTGGCATCCACATTTCAAATTTTGTACGAATACAATTTTCTAATAAACAAAACCAAGAGAGAAAAAAGCGTTATTTCGCAGGTACTCGTCATCAGTCATCAGTTTCGAATTGAATTTTCATTATGACAAAAAAAAAAAAAAAATATTAAAAATGAAATGAACTCGACGTGCCACAATCACAGATTCGTAATACACCTGTCGGTATGAAGATGTATACACCTATATACATACGAGTATATGTAGAAATAGAAAAGGTATTTCAATCTTTTCTATCAAAATTGGATTTTGACCTAAATTTTGATGAATCGACATTCACATCATAGCCAAATGTACAATCGTGTACCTATACGTATTAGTGTACCTCTACAAACCTATCGCAGCTCCCTACACTCATACGTCATGATATATTGTTCGATCTGAAACAGAGCTCATTCAAAAAGCAAAGTTGCTAACTGCACCACATCCTGTACCTGACATATCAATGGAAGTGGAATGACGAAAGTTTTCCGAGTTGAACTTAAGCCCATCATATCTATCTATATAAAGGAAGGTATGGTATCGATATACTCGTAGACTATCATCCATGTACCCTAGTTGAGTTCATTTAAGTAAGGCAGTTGAAGCGGCAAAAAAGGATGGATTATTATGATTCCTATATAAAAAAAAAGCCGTCAGGGAGATACAAAAAAATTTAATATAGTACATATCTAGATACATTATTCGATCCTGCACACAAAGTGACACCATGGAAATAATGTATCGAACTCAAGCGAAACATTTCAATTTAAGGAGCGAAAACTCTTCATGAATATTAATATGCTATGCATGTCTAATTACATTTTAATTTATCCTTTTATTGAATTTGTTATGCAGCTTAGATGTGCTAAGTGCCGGATCAGCTCCAATTAAGAATTGAAATGTGATAGCTTGAGAACTATGATGTGGGTTTGTCGGTCTGGCTCTGGAGCCTTTTGAGGTTGTTTCAAATGATTCCATTTATTCATGAATTAAATCAAAGAGCGCAGTAAAAGCCAAATCAAACCCAAAATCTATACCTACATATCCAATCTAGCGCAGTGCCTATTCCGAACCTTTGCAAGTATGTATTTCAATCGAGACTGAAGAAATTTTCACAAAGAATCAATGCAAATTGAAGTTAAATAAAGAAGAATTTTCTTCCTTTTTTGAAAGAAACGAAACCAATCAGACGCTCGGCGAAGGCTTGTTAACTAGAAAAGTGTTATTGTGGTTGCAAGGAAAAGGTAATCTTTTATTCTGGGAATTAATTTGTGTTTTGTAAACATTCATATGTAGAAAGGTTGAGGGATATGATGTTGAAGCTGTAGCTAGGTAATTGTTTTCGAAGCAATTTGATTTTAAAGAAATAGATTTTTTGTTGGTTTCAGAAAATACAGAAGAACTCTTCAAATACAAAATTTTTCAGTTTGTAAGGAATTTGTTCATAATTATTTTTCTGCTTTTCTTGTTTAAAAAACCTAAGAATTTTCTCAAAATTTTTCCATTCAAAACTTCATTTATTGATATATCTGTGAAACTTCCTTGTAATTCTGTGATTTGTGTGTTAAGTTATTTAGAGCAAAATTGGCCTTATCCTGATTAAAACATTTGAACGAAACTTAAAATAAAAAAGACGCACCATTTTTGTTAACACAAAACGAGTATTTTCTTAACAGAAATCAAAAAAAGTTTATTTAATTGGAAATTGGAAAATAAGCTTTAGACAATGAATAACAATATCGGTTATATTTACGTGGCTAGAATGAAAAAACTCCAAAGGTGTTGATTTACAAGATCTCGGCAGCCAACTATGATTAAAATGGTTAGAAAACATTCTGTGTATAATTACGATTTCTTAGTTGATTGTGTGCTACGTAGCAATTTTTTGGGTAGGAGGAGAAGGAGACCCTCTGAATTGCGAAAACTACAGGGCATCAGTCTCCTGAAAATCCCATATAAGATCCTTTTTGACGTTTTATGTGAATGTCTTAAACATTTTGCCAACTAAGGTCCTTATCAGTGTAGATTCAGACTATTAAAATCCACCATTTAATTTTACTACCGAACTTGACCAAAAAAAATCAGGAACTTCAAATCGTGGCTTTATCGATTTTAAAGCCGCTTATGATAGCTTAATATACGAAAGAGATTTGGAGAGCAATGTCCAGTTTTGGCATTTATGTCAAACTTTTCGGATTGTGCAGAATGACAATTGAGAGTGAACGCTGTTCTATCAAGGTTGGAAAAGATCTCACCGAAACATTTGATGTGAAAAAAAGGTTTTAGACAAAGCGATGCACTTTCATGCGACTTCTTCAATATCGTTCTGAAAATAAATGTGCAAAAGTTAAACGTAAGCACTAGAGGCACAATCTTCCAAAGGTCCATCAAAATACTCAGATACGCGAATGATATTGACATAATTGGAAAATCAAAGCGGTCTGTGGAGAATTGCAACAGAAGTAGAGAGGATTGGTTTTGTGGTCAATGAGAACAAGACCAAGCTTATGCTGTCATCAAAAAAGGACATTAAACCACGATGTCTTGGAAAAAACGTCACCATGGACAGCTTTAACTATGAGGTTGATGACTTTGTTTACCTAGGCACCGCTATAAATTCAGACAACGACACCAGTGCTGAAATGAAACGAAGAATAACTTTGTCAAATCGCTGCTTTTTTGTACTTACGAATAGAAGGCAATTGAGTAGTAAGGTCCTCTCTCGAGTATCTATAAGACACTCACCATTCCGGTTCTCATTTATGGCGCTAAGGCCTGAACCCTGTCAAAGAAAAATATGATGATCTTAGGATTCTTCGAGGAAAATATTTCTTTGTTGTTAAAAACGTTATTTTTCGTTGCACGAAATTATTTTGGAGATACAATAATTTTTTTTTAAATTTTCGAGGTGAAAAATACTTTTTTCAGTTTTTTTGATTTATAAAAAAACACCATTTTGATTTTTTTTTTTTCAAAGATATACTAGTGTGGTATCACGTTTCAATACATAATTTGAAATTTAATTCAAGCCTCTAGCGTTTTTGTTCGTGAGATATTTAGGGTTAACCAAAATGTTCATCTTTTTTAAATTGTTGTGGTTAAGAAACCACCTACTTAATTTTTTTGAGAGTCCTTTCTGCATTATTATCTGTATAACAAAATTTATTTTAAGTCGATACCTCGATATCTGGTTCTTGAGCTATGGAAGACGAAAAAAACTTCCCGAACGTACACACTTAACGAACGGAAAAACAAACATTCGGACGTATGGACGTACGTATACACTCGGGTGGAGCAAGAATGTATGACATTTTGTATGTAGTTTTTTCAATTAATTTGGTTAAGATCTTCTGCCTCCACACTGACTTCAAAAATCAAAAGTTAATACAAGATTTTAGTAAAGAGACATGGCTGAAAATAGTATAAGATAAATAGATAGAAAACGTTGTCCAAAATATACTAGTAATGATTAGAATTTTAATTCAATATAAAAAATATAAATTCATTCTCATCATAACAATATATGTATATATGTATTTTATAATTAAGATGCTTGAAAATCTCGTTTTGTCTTAAACTTAGGTATTGTCTTTCGTGATTCTATTTTGGCTTTTATTGCTCCTAGTCGGGACTTTCTTGTGTACTGAGAAGTAGCAGCTTTCGTCGTCATCCTTACAGCTCGTTCAACAGCTTGGGTATGGCACGGAAGCCGTAAAAAGAACACTTCACCTTCACCGCCAGATTCCACGATGCTCCGAATTTCTTGGTCACACATGTTTTGCATAATCGGTGGGTCAGAAACCTTTCCTTGCCAATTTATCAAATCGATATACGTTGATGCATTGAAATTTATAGGAGGCACTTCAAAACGCCTTGGTGCTGAAGACCGAGGCATACTGCGAGATTTTAATATAATATGTACGTCGAGCTGTCAGTTCCCTTATATGTTTATTGTTATCTATTATCATTCCGCTGAAAGACAGGATTGATTACTTTCTTAAGTTCTTCTGGAAGATATCTTGAAGAAATAATCATGTTAAAAAGATGTTGTGTACCATCCTTGCACGATGGTTTATTTTTGATGAGGAACCAACATGGCGCGTAAACCTTTACAACAAATGTGGCCAAAGTTATCAAGTTTTCCAAAGGTTTCTCAGTTGTTACATATAAACGCATTATGCGGTTGGAACGGGTGAGCCAACGCGCATGTGACATTTTTCCTGGAGATTTATTTGACAGATTTTATGGGAACAAACCTGATAAAACCGCTGCCACAATTTTGTGCAAGTAATGTTGATCTGTACTTAAATCTTTAGCCATTCCAGGCAGAACATTCCCGTTAATACCTTGAAATTTTTTAACAGGTAATTGTTCACAGGTTTCTAAAGCTTTTCCCAAAGGTCCAGTGTAAGAGTAAGGTCCCAAAGTACATCCATCAAAATGTTGAAATAAGTGTTTTAATGGTATTTCATTCATGTGCAATAAACATATTATCCATTGCAGTGATGATATACTAGGAAACTTCTTATTGCGATTTCTACTTCTTTGGCCGAACCAGTCTTTGGAACTACTTATCTCATGTATATATATGGATCCTGGCAGCTCTCCATAAATAGTACTTTTGTAGATTTTCCCATTTTTTTGTATTAAATTTTATGGTTTTATCTTTTCTGCCATCAAAATATAATTCAAATAATTCTGCAGTTGTGTTTTTGTTAATTAACTTGTCTCTGGCTTTAGTTTTCTCTCTTCTTATTTCATGTCTGTCGATGACCCCGACTTCAGACCCAATATCATACAAAACAGACGACACTATCGCTGCTGCTCTATCTGATACTCCATACCTATCACATGTCTTTGATAATGTAGAAAAATCAACACTTGAAGAAATTATTCTTTTTTTCTCAGGAATATGTTTTTCCTTGGTCTGAGTGAAGCTATCGGTACTTTCAAAATTTTCAGAAGTTGACGATGAGGATGTAGAAGAAGTACTAATCTCCAAAACAGCAGGCGTAGAAGTACTACTTAAACCAGTAGTAGTTTGGTATTTCTCTCGAGTCTGTTTTCTTTTCAAACTCTTTTGCAGCCTATTAGTGACAATAACATCAATTCCACCGATTGCCATATTTCGAACACTTCTTTGATCAATTAAAAATGTTTGTTCTTGTTTCGGAACCTTTTTTTCTTTGGGGCAGGTGCAGTAATTGAATTGTTTGCATTTGCATGCCGTAATATCAAAAATAAACTTACCGTTTTCCTGGAATTTTTTTAATATTTCTGGGGAAAGTCTCTTGACTGATTTTAGTAAATTTTTGTATTTTAAATGATATGCTTTCAACATCTGTATGATTCTGGTTCTTGTTACAGTCGGAATAGATGCAGATCGCCATATATTTTCTATTTTGGATGTTACTGTAGCTGCTTCTTCTGTAAATGTGGGCTCTTTTGCAGTTTTTTATTCGAACTTTATTGTTACTTCATAGGTAGGCAGAACGTTTTCCTTTAAATCACAAGTATCACCAAAAATAGGGCATTTAAATACACTTCGAGTTCTTTACATGTTTCTTTTTTTTGTAAAGAGTTTAGTATAATATTTATAAAAGACAATTAAATGACTAATGCACACAAAAAACAACAGCGAAGTGATATGAAACAAAAAGCTTGGTTAACTTAATTTTCAAAAGAAAGGTTTTTAAATTTAAAAGGGTAAAACCAGGAGGCAGTTATCGTTACAAAAATATATTATATATTTAAGCCTTTAAGACAACTTTTTTTTATTATTAGATACCAATAAACAAAACAAACATTTTTTGCTCCACCCTAGTATACACGCACACACAGATCATTAAAAGTTTAAAGTTACAAAAGTTAATTATGTGTAGTGAAACGTTTTTTTTTTGTTCTTGTGCTATCCATATTAGAAATATGACATATTTTCCATTCACATATTTTTTCGATTTACCAAAATAAGACATTTAAAAAATTACGATACGTACATTTAGTGAAAAATTATTTATATTTTTATTGAAATCAAAAAGCAATCAAATGTCAGACTAGGTTAACCATCTCTTTAATTTTTGCATTTTTATAAAAAAAATGGATTGTGATCAGAAATATTTCAAAAAAATTCCTTTTAGCTGAAAGTTTATTATTATAGGAAAAACATACACGTGAGAAAACAGTATTCAATGTTAAAAAAAGTTTCTTTAGTAATTGAAGTTTAGTATGCACAGGTCAAACCAGGTAATAAATGTTCTCAACTAGTTTCATTTTCCTGTATGCGAAAAATTACACGAATGAACGAAACCTAGAGTTCTACAAACCAAATTCGAACAGTAAATTTAAAGAATACTAAAATTTTCATAGCTCAAATTAATCTCAATAGTATTTTAGGTCCAGTCAAAAAAATTGAAGGTATTTAAGACTTGAAACCAGACCTTCAGCATTAGTATTACACATAGACACTGGTGTATTGGGTAATACTCCTTTTCAATTTGTATTAGCTCCATACATTCTTCTAACGAGTTTCTTTAAAAGTTGCCAATATTAATATAGGTACATAAACGGAGGTACAGTTTGTACAGGGTGTCCCATAATAAATGATTTCATGTAGTAATCCTGGCGTGGTGGTTAGTGCGTTAGAGGGTCTTTACCTAAAACTAAGCAGGCTTGGCATAAGCAAGCTATTGTTGTATATACTTTATGATATGCTTAACAGTAGAAAGTTTGTTGTCAAAAGTGGCAATGTAACTTCTACCACAACATTCTCAATTAAAAATGGTCTTCAACAGGGAGCGGTGAATTCGCTGATTCGCTTCAGAATTACACCAGCTATATCATAGGTAGTCTTACAAATCTAATTGCGTACGCTGACAATCTAATTGCGTACAGAACGGCCCGAAAGGTTGAGGTTATTAGAATTCTCTTGCAGCGTGATTCCGACAAGATTCAGCGATATTGCGACGACTGGAAACAGAAAATAAATGTACAGAAGTCGGAGACAATTCTGTTCCGGACTCGGTTGGCTGGGGCCACGAGGGATACGTGCAAGAATTTGCGCAAGATGGTCATCGTTGATCTTCACGGGCACCCATTAGCGAGCAAAAGTGTAATGAAGTACCTCGGTATCTGGTTAGATCAGTATTTATATTTCGACAGACATATAAATGCTGCTCTGACCAGGGCCAGAGGAGCCTTTGCTCTGACAAAACGGCTGTTTTTTAGCAGTCGGCTTGACCCCAGAGTGAAGGTAATTTGCTACATGGCCCTCATACGCCCGATGATCGTTTATGGTTGTCCTGTGTGGTTCAACGTTGCCCCTTCTCAGATGGAGAAGTTTCGGGTGTTCGAGCGGCAGTACGCTTTACCGGCTTTTATCGAACAGCCGAATCTTCTTACGTGCATTACTATTCCAACGAGGTCCTGTACAACGGGGTTCGAATCAACAGAATTGACAATTTCGTGATAAAACTCGTTCGAGGTCACATTGCAAGAGCTATGTCTTCGACCAACAATTTAATTTTCCTAACGACAAGTATTTAAAGAGGTGTTCCTCTTTTTAGATAGATGCGGTCCGATACAGGATAGATTGGCAGTTCCGCTTATCTACCACGGCAGACCACGAACCGTGGATAAGGTACTCCTGTGCAATCGGGACGTCATGGCACAAGGCGGAGCAGAACTCCCTCGGTTTAGTAGGGCTGTGTCCGAACGGGACCGATGGGTGAAGCAGGCGAAACAATCTGCACTTGGTAGTGGGTAGTCGGGATGGGGTTTTAAGCCTTGACTGGCTTACATACTAGTTTTATAGTTTAAGGGTTTAGTTTTAAGTAGAAAAATCATGGTGGCTCAAAAAAAAAACTAAAAAAAAACATGGAATAAAAAAACTAATAAAAAAAGGCAAAAAATTATGAAAAACAAAAATGTTAGGTAGTTAGATTTGCTGCTGAGGTTGTTCTAGTTTTAAGAATAGGTTGTTTAAGTTAGCTTTAAGTTTTATTTAAGGACCTAATTTTATGTAGTTTTTGAGCAAAAATAAAAAAAGGATATTGATATTAGTTTCTTAAATTTTCTAATAAATAGAAAAATAAATAAAATTTAATTAAAGTTAAAATAGATCTTAGGGCCGAAAGGCATTAGTATTAAATATTATTGTTTAACTTAGAGTGTCGGTATGGGACCATTAAGTTAGTTGTAGTTGTTATAGATAATTAGGGTAGTTTTATGAATTTGTGTCTAGCCTTAAGATAGGTTTAAGATTGAATTAATAAAATTGAATTAAACAAAAAGTGGGTTGGACTGTCATGCCAGAGCTTTGGGTTCAAACGGATGAGGCCTCTTGGAAGTAATTGATAAATTCTCCAAGATTTATTCTTGTCATGAAAAGTGCTCTCTCAAATCAGCCGTTCGGATTCGACTTAAAAATTGTAGGTCTCCTCCATTCCTCCATTCAATTGAGAGTTGTAAGTCTTCAGGCCCTAGTTCTCAACAGACTGTTACGTCACCTAGTCTATGTTAAAATACCAGACAATTTTTAAAATAAACAACTAATATTAAGTGTTTCTAATTTATGTCAGAATACATCTTAGAAGATTGAAATGCAAAATTGTTTTTTTTTTTTTGTAAATCTCAGTCTTTATTAATTTTTGAAGAAACTGTAAAGCCCATCAAATAATGAGTTCTGAAATTGTCTGCCCCATCATTTGGTAGTGTCAAAATGAAATATATTAAGACGGACATCATTTGTTGGCAGGGTCTGTTAAGTCATGAGCTCTACGTTAGGGATACCTAACCTAGTTTCGTTGAACATATCTTTAGAGTCAGTAGGTTTGTTTGTGTAACATATATATGAGTTAGTGATTTTTTATTACGGCAATTATCTTTCGAACTAATAACGATAGCGATAAAATTGATTTTCCATTCGATTATCTCGCGAATAGATGAAGTTATTATTTATGTATTCTATTTTGTTGTTACCAATGGTTATTTTCTTAAAAAATGTAACCCACATATTTGTATAAGAAATAGAATCCTTCAAAAAATGCTTCTAAAAATAGGAAAAAAATGTTTTAAAATATCTGGGCAATATAAACAGACATTGACATCAAACTTTTATCATATGCAAAATAGTGTTCGAAACTATTAGTTAAGTAAAGTTTTAAGAAACTGACAACCTTTTTTACAAAAAAGAGACTCCAAAACCTTCAAAAACTACGAAAAATTGATAAACTATATTTTAGACACCAGTATCTTGATAACAAAGAACGATATTGATTTCAAACTTTTCTTATTTAACATGAAATACTGTAATTTATGTTTTCTAACCTTTTTAAAATATCAACAGACTGGCATGAATGGGAAGTTATCAGTACGGGTTGCATCCCAAGACTCCTTTCTTTTCGTTTTAATATTTGATTCCGATATAAAAAAACTTCCTCTTCATTTTGTATCGTTCGGAGTTCAAGGCCGAATAAATTTAATTTTCTCTTTTTGCAAAAAAGTAATGCAACAAAAGTGAGTGTTTCTTTTACTTTAAAGACTGCAATAATTTCTTTTTATTACCTACAACCCGTGAGATTAAAGTGCCGACAGGAAGCGGATACATATATTAGCATTATATCAACCGCACACACTTGCCACTATATTCTAAGTAAATCTGCATAAGTAGTAAATAGAAGAACAAAACAACAACAACAACAACACGTGGCTGTATGTGGTTTGTTATCTTCTCTACTCAGCAGCCTCAGCAAGCTTGCACCTCACTTCAACATTAAAAAAAAAAAAACACCACCTACCACCTACCGCTCAAGGCCTTATGCGGATGCGGATGCAACAGCAACTGTAGTAAAAACACAGCCACAAGAGAATGTAAATTTGTTGGAAATAACAAAAAAGAAAAAAGAAAGGAAACTTTGTAAAATGATAACGTCACGCTTACATTACACCATGATGGCATGAGATGGGGATTGGGGATGGTAGATTGGTGGTGGTTAAGAAGTGAGACAAAAAGGACCCGGAAAAATTACAAAAATAAAACAACAAAAGAATAAATTTTGATGCATAAAAAAGAGGAAAACATTTCGCACACTCTTGAAGTGTTGTTGAAGTTGAATTAACAAGGAATGTGCCTGTCCGCAACGGGTTGTTGTCGCCTTGGTGCTTTTTGCTTGGTGTGTTGTAGTTTCAGTTTGGTTCCAAAACAACAAAAAAAAAGTAAGAAAGAAACCGGAACTTATTGTTTATACCCAGCTTTTTTTTTTGCTTCCCTCTTTTTGTATACCGTATGCAATGCTCAAATTAGCCTCAAGCAAAAACCCAACTGTTCAGGGATGTTTCTGAGTAGGTGATCAAGGAGTGCTTTTCTCTTAACTTCTTTTTATTGGAAGTATCAGTTAATAAAGTAGCTTTAGCTGTTAAATTAACATTGATAAAAGCTATAGAGGAGGATAGAAATTAGTAACATTTGCAATAATTTGTACCTTTCTACAATTGTTTTAAAAACTTGCTCTTTATATAGTAAGTTTTCATAATTTAAAATTAACATATGAAGTAATTATTATAATTCGTCGAATTTTTCAAAATTTAAACATTTCTCGAAGTTTCAAGGTACCTATATCCTAAGTCAAATATTTTAAAGAGATGTCTATGTACGTTTCTACGTTTGGGAAACTAGCAGAGATATCAACTTTAAACGAATTTTTTAAAAAGAAGAAAGGTGTCGAACGGATTTTCAAAAAAATTTAGGTCGTGGTTGTTATACTATAGCAATTTTAAAAAAATGAAAATTGTTGCTTACCACAAAAAATCTCAAGAATCAGTAATGCTTCCCAAATAATTGTATGCACCGAATAATAACGTTTTTGACATCTGGTCAAATTTTGAGAAAAACCCAAGTAACGTTGTTCTTGTCTTGGAAAAAATAAATGTCTTCAAACTAATTTTATATCATAAACAAAAGATTGTTTTCAACATTCAGTAAAATTTGTATGAAAATTAAAAATGATGCTATATTTTTCTCGTAAAAAAGTGAAGGTTTGACTTTTAAATGATATTATATGCTAAAATTACTTGTATTAGAAAAATTAAGTCTGTATTTTCTTATATCAGAAATAAAAGCTTTAAAAAATTGTTTTTAAATTGGATATAAATTGTTTTTCGACAAAATATCTCGTTAACAAAAACAGATTTGGAAATCAAACATAGAAGAAAAATATTGTTGCTAACTTTTATAATTTTTTTTTAGAAAAATTCATGTGACAACTTTTATTTAACAAAAAGATCAAAGAATTGAAAAGAAAGGGTTTTCGATTCGAGGATCTATAAGAACAAAGAAAGACTTCAAACTTTGTCATCTCACAAAAAATGTTGTTATTTATATTATTTTGTTGAAGTTTTAGGCGATTCGATGGACAGACAATAATGGGATGTTATAAGTGTGGCACGCATTCTTCCCTCTTTTGCTTTTTAAGGGTTGTTAGTCAATAATTTTTCGTTCCATTTTTTGTATGGCAATTGAAACTCGTTTAAAACATCGTTGTTGCGAAAACGTTTCTCAACAGGCTTTTGATAACAATTACCCACGGTTCACCTCTGACAACATTCAAAAGTAACCAATTCTTTTTAAATGAAGCAAGTGCTTCTTCTCCTAAACCCTTTGATTTCATAAAACTCTATTAGAGATGCTGCTGCATTTTAAACTTTCTATTAATTGTTTTTATAATTGAACCATTTTGTCGAATTCAAAGTTTAGAAATATTTTAATGTCCTAAGGTTTGCTTGTATTTTCGTTGACTATACTTTTTTTAGTCCTTTTTAACTTCCCGTAGGAAGTTATTGTAATGGGTCCGATTTGTCAAATTGAACATTTTGACATTTCTCGACGTTTCAAGGTCCCTAGAGTTGAAATAAAATATTTTTAGAAAGATGTCTGTGCGTGCGTGTGTACGTACGTTCGTACGTTCGCGACGTTTTTTTCGTCCTCCATAGCTGAAGAACCAGAACTTCAAATAAATTTTGTTATACAGATAAAAAGGCAGAGAGATGCAGAAAGGGCTCTCAAAAAAATTGCGTGGGTGCTTTTTGTACCATACCAGTTGGAAAAAACGTTGAACATTTTGGTTAACCTTAAATATCTTACGAACCAAAAACGCTACAGACTTAAATAAAATTTTATATAGCATAATGTAACTTGATTTGAAAGAAATATGTTCTTTGAAAAAAAAAAATCCATTTAACGGTTTTGTTTATAAATCCAAAAAACTGAAAAAAAAATTTGTCACCTCCAAAATTTTACGACTAAAATATGATTTCATCTCCAAAAGAATTTTGTGCAACGAAGAATAATGTTTTTGATATCTGACTGACAAAATTTTGAAAAAAATCAAATTGACAGTTTTTTTTTTATAAAAAATAAAAATCTAAAAAAAAACATTACTCAAAGTTGGTAAAAATTGAATATCGATTCAAATATGTTTTCAAAAACTTGAAATTTAGGCTTCAAACTTATTTTATCTTATAAGAAATATTGTTTTTAGTTAAGAAAAATCGAATTGACAGTTTTTTTTACAAAAAATAAAAACGTTAAAAAAAAAATTAATAAAAGTTTGTAAAAATTGATTTTCGACTCAAATATCTTTTCAAAACTTTGAGATATTGGCTTTAATTTACTTTTATCTTTCAAAAAATATTCTTGTTCACATTGAGTAAAATTTTGAAAAAATCGAATTGACAGTTTTTTTATAAAAAATTAAAAACCAAAAAAAAGATTAACAAAAGTTGGTAAAAATGATTTTCGACTCAAATATCTTTTAAAAAAATTGAGATAATAGCTTCTAGCTTATTTTTACTTATAAGAAATATTGCTTTTAACACTACGACAAATTGAGAAAAATCAAATTGACTGTTTTATTAAAAAAAAATTAAAAACCTAAAAAAAAATTAACAAAAGTTGGTAAAAATTTACTTTCGACTCAAATAGCTTTTCAAAAATTAAAAATATTGGCTTCAAACTTATTTTATTTCACAGAAAATATTGTTTTCGATATTCAGTAATTTTTATATAAAAATCCAACAGTCGTTTTTTCATAAGAAATAAAATCTACAAAAAAATAGTACTAAAAATTGAAGTTGGCTTCTCGATATCTTGTGAACAATATAAGATATTGACTTCAAATAAGTTTCAATCATCCAATATGTGCTTGTTTGTATAAGAAACAAAAAAATTAACAAATGCTACTAAAATTGTCAAAAATTGGATTTTGACTAAAAACTAAACTAAAAAAAGAGGCTGGGATGCGACCCACACTGATAACTTCCCATTCCGTCTGTCGATTTGTCTTGCTTAAAGGTTTGTCTATATGTACTCGTATAAATTTTTACCAAATTTGCGTTTTATTTTTTATGAATAAACGGACTGTTGGATTTTTATACAAAAAATAACTGAATATCGAAAACAATATTTTCTGTGAAATAAAATAAGTTTGAAGCCCATATTTTTAATTTTTGAAAAGCTATTTGAGTCGAAAGTTAGTTTTTACCAAGTTTTAGTATTGTTTTTTTTTTATTTTTTTTAAGAAAATTGTCAGTTCAATTTTTTTTAAATGTTATCGAATTTTAAAAACAATTATAAGTAAAATTTAGTTAGGAGCTATAATATCAAATTTTTGAAAAGATATTTGAATCGATATTCAATTTTTAACAACTTTGAGTAATGTTTTTTTAGATTTTTATTTTTTATAAAAAACTGTCAATTCGATTTTTCTCAAAAGTGTACTAGATGTCAGAAACATTATTTTTGGTTGCACAAAATTGTTTTGGAGATGAAGTTATATTTAGTTGTAAAATTTTGGATTCAGTTTTTTTGATTTATAAAAAATACCGTTAGATGGATTTTTTTCAAAAAATATATTTCTTTAATATCACGTTTTTTCTTTAATATCACGTTGTAGTACCCGTGGCATGATGGTTAGTGCGTTGGACTGTCATGCAAGGGGTCTTGGGTTCAAACCTTACCTGTGCCACCTTAATTAAAAAAAAAATAATTTTCGCGGGTACTGCCTCTTGCGAGGAATTGACAAATCCTTAAAGAGTAATGCTTGTCAAGAAAAAGTGCTTTCTCAAAACTAGCCGTTCGGATTCGGCCTAAAATTGTAGGTCCCTTCCATTCCTGACAACAGTACTCGCACACAGGAATGGTTGAGAGTTGTAAGTCACTAGGCCCTGGTTCACAACGGACTGTTGCGCCACCCCATTTGATTTTTGATTTGAATATCACGTTACAATATATAGTATAAAATTTAATATAAGTCTCAAGCGTTTTTGGTTCGTAAGATATTTAGGGTTAACGAAAATGTTCACTTTTTTTTTCAAACTGCTATGTTATAAAAACCACCCACGCAATTTTCTTGAGAGCCCTTTCTGCATATTTTAGTAATTATATGCAACTACAAATATAGTTTTTGAAACCTGGTAAAAATTTTAGAAAAATCAAATTGATAGTTTTTAATAAAAAATAAAAACATAAAAAAAAACATTACTTAAATTAGTAAAAATTGATTTTGACTCAAACATCTTTTTAAACATTAAGATTATGGCTCCAAACTAATTTTAATTTTTAAGAAACATTGTTTTCAACATTCGGTAAAATTTCAAGACAAATTGAATTGAAATTAAAAAAAAATCAATACCAAAAAAAGAAAACAATACTAAAACTTGGTAAACATTTACTTTCACCTCAAATATCTTTTCAAAAATTTAAAATATTGGCATTAAACTAATTTTATATCACTGTTTTCGATTTTCAGTAATTTTTTATAAAAATCCAACTGTCCGTTTTTTTCATAAGAAAATAAAATCTACAAAAAATAGTACTAAGAATTGAGGTTGGCTCCTCGATATCTCGTGAACCATATTATAAGATATTGACATAAAATTAGTTTTATTCGTCCAATTTGTACTTGTTCGTATAAGACACAAAATAATTTAAAGAAATGCTACTAAAATTGTCAAAAATTGGATTTTTGAATTTTGTTCAATTTGCTATACCCCCAAGTTCATGTTTAAGATACGGCCTTGTCAACTCTAGTTTCTAGTCTATTTTTAGATATTCGTTTAACAGTAGAACATTATACGGGTAGAACTACTGTAACTGTAAGACCATGGTGGAATTTGATGCAGCGAGATGTATCTTTGGCGGTCAAACCATCCATATCTATACAGCCTGCAGGCCACCCCCCAAAGAGCTCAAGGGAATTTCGTGCTTACACAAAAATGAAATGGGAAACTTGGAGTCAGATTCAAAGCAAATTGACAAGCAAGAAAAGCGCAAAGATATGCCAACAGGATGGAAGAAAAAATAATAAAAAAGAATAGTTTCAAAAATATTCGCCATTTAATTTTGTATTCACTTCCGTTTTTGGTTGTTTTGTGTTTCTATCTTTCTATCTTTTAACAAAAGTCCAACTTCCTATGTACCGACGCTTTACTTTAATAAGCCTTGTCTGTTCAAAATACGCCATCTGATTCGAAGAGTTTTATACTTCTTTTAGCTTCAGGTGTGGTGGCTTTTTATGATTTTTGTTTCTCAAGTATGGTTACCATGTTGCTGCTATCCCGGTTATAGTTCAATTCGATATATTTGATTACGATCTCGACCGTTTTTTGTTTTTATTTGTTTTTGGAACTGTTAGTTTGCTTCCTCGGTTTTATTCTGATATGCGATTTCACTGTTTTAGAATCCTTTTGTTTCATATTTTTGTGGATGTTTATCTAGTGGATTTGAAATAAAGTTTATTTTCAACGTTTTGGCTAAAAAAAGACCCAGGTCTTATTTGATATTTATATTCTGGGTAGGTATGTTATACTGTAGGTTGCTAGAAGGACCTCGTACATAGCGCATAGCAAAGCAAAGCTTTTTGTTAGATTTAATTTATTTAGTTGTCATCTATTTGTTATTTGTGGTTGGGTGGTCTACCTTTGTATTTATTTTAGAAAATTGTTTATGCCATTCGGATGTGTGATAACAAACGCAAATAAATTGTTAGCTATTGTTTTTGGTGTATTAATATCTATACACATATTCACATTTATGTGTATAAACATAATAATACGTATATAGATACTTATCTTCGTTTGGTCTGGAAATGAACATCTCTAGGAAGAGATGGGATACAATTATATAAAGCTACAGATATGAATAGGAATAGGGACCTAAATACAATACACATGTATGAATTTGTGAATTCTTGGCTTATACATAGACATACATGCATATATTTTTCTTTGGTATCGATTGGTGATTGTGGGTATTAAATCTGTTTAATTTGATTTCTGTTTGCGATTGCTTTAAGCTGTTAGGTGTCCTCTTTCTCTAGTTCTTTATGTGAAAACTAATTTTAGATATTTCATCTGAAAACTTTATGAAGTGGAGAATGTGTCTTTTTCAGCAGTGAAATTAATTTATGTTTTAATTTAATCTAAATAAAACAATGAATTTTTGTTTAAAATTAACATTTTAACACATTTATGTATATCTACATCAACAGATATGATTTTTATTGTGAATTACATTAAAGTTGCTTAATAGTTTATGCTTGTAGTGAAATACAGTAAATATATAGATTTTGTTTTTCAATTTTAAACATGTTAAAAGGTAGTAATTTGCTTGGCTAACCAAATTAAATGAATCGAATGAATTGTATTTACATTAAATTTTCATAATTGAAATGACAAAAAACGAGTTGAAGATATACATGACTATAAATGTATTTCTTGGCATACCTTAAATAAGATTTTAGTTATTTATGATAAAATGTTTTCCACTCTTTATATCTATACGTGTTTATACCATCATAATGTAGAATGTTTTTTAATTATGACAATTTTCAGAAACCCAAGAATTCTCAGGTATCATTTTGAATTTTACTCTCATTGAAATAAATTTAAATAAATATTTCAAATATTTCAAATGAACAAAACAGAAATTCCCGAATTTTGAAACGAATCGTTGTTTTTGTTGGCTTGTATTTTATTTAATTTATGAGAAACATTTTATTTCGCATTGTCAGAAAGAAAGAATTTTAGATGATGTAGAAAATTAATCTACACGATAGACTTTGTTCTAGTTGTTTTAATATTTTCAAATAAGAAATAATTCAAGATTTTGGGAAAAGACCCATGTTGTTAACTTCCTTTTCTTTATAAGTCAATTTTAAGAACTTTGACTTTTAAGAAATAAAGAATTTAGGTGGCGCAACAGTCCATTGAGTACTAGGGCCTAACCTTAAAACTCTTAACCATTCCTGTGTGCGAGATCTATTGTCAGGGGTGGAGGGGACCTACAGATTTTAGCCGAATCCGAACGGCTAATTTGAGTAAGCACTCTTCATGACAAGAATTACTCTTGGAGAGTTTGTCAATTGTTCGCAAGAGGCAGTACATGTGAAAAAACTTAAGATGGCAGGAATAGAACCCAAGACCTCTGGCATAACAGTCTAACGCATTAAACATCATGCCACGAGTACTACAAATTCGTTTTTCGAATTTAATACAATTAAACATTGGAATTTTAACAATATTTGTATAAATTTAGATTAACTTTAAAAGAACGGACTTATCTGTTTTTACCAAATTTGAGTACTTTTTCGTAGATTTTATTTTTTTATGAAAATACCGACTGTTGGATTTTTATAAAAAAAATTACTGAATATCGAAATTAATATTTTCTGTGAAATAAAATAAGTATGAAGCCAATATTTATAATTTTTAAAAAGCTATTTAAGTCGAAATAAAATGTTTACCAAGTTTTAGTATTATGTAGTATTATTATTTATGTTTTGAAAAAAAAACTGTCAATTCGAATTTTCTCAAAATTTTACCGAATGTTGAAAACAATATTTTTCATTAAATAAAATAAGCTTAATCTCAAGTTTTTGAAGAGACATTTGAGTCGAAATTCAATTTTTACCAACTTTGAGTAATGTTTTTTTAGGTTTTATTTTTTATAAAAAAAACTGTCAATTCGTTTTTGCTCAATTTTTTTTTGTCAGTTTTTTGATTTATAAAAAAACCGTTTATCGTATTTTTGTCAAGGTAGGTAGGTAGAAATGGCGATCTCAAGGCAACCTAGCCTGAGATCCAATTAGCGCTGTAGTGCGCCGTTTTGATACCAAAAACTCATTTGACCTTTGATTGAAAGCGACAGATTTATAGAGAAGCTTTATAGCAATTATGTTAGAGCCATTTTGTTACATTGAGAAAAAAGCTTAGGTCTCTAATCTTTGTCTCAGATAGCTCATCAAGTTCGTGAAAGAATGCTTTTCCAAAGTATTTCATTCTATTGTTTGCCAAAGCAGGACATTTGCGTAGGAAATGGATTATCGTTTCACTTTCTCTTTGGTCACTACAATGTCTTTGTCTTTGGTCAGGCCAATGTCCGGTACAAACCGCACCAATCCTGGCTATGTCTTGCCTTGGCCTTAATAGAAGATCGTTTGTACGGGTTTCGTATAGGTGGGCCATATCTTCCTAGATATAATGCAGTTGGGTAAATTGCTCCACCTTTGGTTTGATTCAGTTTGGTAGATAGAAAAAAATTAAACCCTTCACAGCACCAAGAGGAATGTTAACCATTTCCGCAAGTGAGCTTTGAAGGGCCGATCCTTGCCTGGCTAGCTCGTCAGCCAGTTCATTTCCCACGATACCACTATGGCCCGGAACCCAGATCAGGGTGACACCGAGGTTAATATTGAGGCTCGCAAGCTCATCGCGACATTGCTGGACCAATTTAGATCAGGATGTGTCCGAGTTAATGGCTTTGACAGCTGCTTGACTGTCTGTAAAGATAGCTGCATTTCGGTTTTGGTTTGGGTTTTGTTTAAGTATCTGGCATGCCTCCCTTATTGTCAGCCTGAAAAACGCTAGCAAAGTCAGGAAGCCTAAAGGATTTGGCTACATTTAGGGACTCAGAAAAGGTCCCAGAACCAACTCCGCACTCCATTTTTGAGCCGTCAGTAAAGATGGTTGTGTTGAAACCTATCGACACGATGTCTTCCTCCCAATCTTCTCTGGATGGGAAAATAACCTTAAAACCCTTACTAAGGCTCAAAGTAGAAATGCAGTCAGTGTCTACCGAGATAATATCTGAGGGAATCAATTTCGTTGTGTTGCTGTGACTATAAGGTTTTGACAACCAGCTGTTTGATTCCTTCAGCCTAATAGCGCTGCAGGAAACTGATAAATAAAAAGGTCGATTGGTAGAAGATCCAAAATTACGCATGGCCCCTGTGGTGCACACGCAAGCTGTTTTCTGAACCTTCTTTTTTGTCAAAAAATATACGTGTTACAATTTATTATATAAAATTTAATTCAAGTCTGTAGCGACATTGCTTCATAAGATATTTGGGGTTAACCGAAATGTTTCTTGAGAGCCCTTTTTGCATCTTTCTGCTTATTATCTGTATAACAAAATTTATTTGAAGTCGATAGCGGTTCTGGTTCTGAACTTTTGGAAGACGAAACGTCGCGTCGTACGAACGTACGTACACACGAACTCACAGACATCTTTCTAAAAATCTTTTATTTCGACTCTAGGGACCTTGAAACCTCGAGAACTGTCAAAATTTGACCAATGGAACCCATTGCAATAACTTTCTATGCGAAGTTAAAAAACGAAATTTTACAGTTTCCACTTTGTTTTAAATAAATCAAGATTTTTATATCTGTTTGTAAATAAAAACGCTTAGTAATGTTAACTTTTTTTAATCTTCTTTTCTTTTCACTCTCAAAATTGCATTATTTTTAAAATTTAAATCCAACTTATTTTTTTAGAACAAAATAGTTTAGACACTTAATTTAATTTGGTATCAATTTAAATTTATTGTATACCCTTGTTTAAAAAAAGAGGACATTGAATTCACATATATTCCAAGAATTTTGAAATTTATATACCAATACCCACTTTTGCCTGGATATCCCCTTAAACAGTTAGAAAAACATTATATTTCATTAAATTAACAATGAGCTTAAAATCTTTTGAATTCATTTTTCGTAGGAAGTGTTGAATTATTTGTATTCAAAATAACTTATGAAAATTTACAAAAAAAAATATGTTAAAAATTGTCTCATCGTCAAAATCGTTTTAAATTGCAAATTATTTTTCAGAAATCTCTTCTCTCGCTTAAAAAAACCAAAAGTAATGTATATATTTGAAAGTGATACACGATAGGACTATAACCGAAACTAGTACAACGCTTAAACACTGCCTTAATGTTTCGTCGAAATAACCAACAATTCTTTCGAAAAAACTCCACTTCCAGTAATGCCATGCCAGTTAACTCTTGACTTCTATTTTACAGGTACTGCCAAGTATAGAAATTCTTTTCTTAGCCTCACATAAGGAACGAGGAATGTTTTACTTAACTTTTAATAAAATTTCTATATTCAAAACTTACAATTACGGGAGAGATGTGTTTAAATTCTTTAAGTTAAGTATAATTGTGAAAAATAAACGTTCTATCTCGGGTGTTAATTGCTTTAGTTTTTGAATTAAAAAAAAAAAACATATATATTTAATTCCGAAGTTTTGACAAGATCAGATGAGTTGTAGTTGGTCAAAATTTTTGGTTGAGTTATAAAAATAGAGGAAACATTTAATCGAAGTTGTGAAAGTTTTCCATAAGTTTTCGAGTGCTTTATTTCACACCCAAAAGTTTGAGTTGTTGAAAAAACTTCAAAAAGAACTTTCAATCGGAAACCGCCCTGTAATCCATTTAATAATTATAAGTCTTGAACAAAAGTTTCAATAATAATAAAGAATAGAAAAATCAATTTTTATTATTTCTTCACAATAAATTGTTTGTTTTTTCTTTTATTATTAGTTCAATATATCTTGAATGACACCTTTTCAATTTCAACTCGTCCTCGTTGTCGTCGTTGTGCGTTGTCGGATTGTCACTAGTGGTAAAGTCGTTACAATGGAATAATATCTCTTATACTCGTACACCAATGAAAGTTAAATCATAGATAGGTATACATAAATCGATTGACACGCACCTTGTCTGGCACGTATCGCAATCACAAAGCAATTATCGTATAACGTTATTAATATTATTATTTTTTTCTTTGTATTCAATATTCTTGTTGTGTCACATGCCATCATCCATTCTTTATTTTATTAAAACAATAACAAAATGTTTTGGTTTTATTTCAATTTTGGTTTCGGATTGCATGTCTCCAGGCATAATCAAGAAACGCTTGGGAAAATTTTAATTGAAAATATACTCCTATTTGTATTTATGAGTTTATTTCTTTTAATAAATATTTGACATCCTTGAAAAATTAATTGGTTTTTCCTTTTCCAAAAAAAAGGAGAGAAAAAGGTGCGATAAAGT